>NC_069081.1:27942439-28104939 GCF_025698485.1 Gossypium arboreum
TGCCGTTCCTATGTCATAAAATCATTAAAATGTGAATACCAATATATGTAGCAAAGCGGTTGAATGAGTTAATTTATTTGTTTAAGCTCAAGATCCTAAAGGAGAGGCGTCCAACAAGGGGAAATCGAAGGTCATCGAGTAGCCGACTTGGAATTATTTTATAAGTCATTAAGCATATAGTTGGTATTGATTTAAATGATTGTAATACCTATGCAATTGTGTTTAATGAGATGAAATGTATACAAATGTATATGTATGTAGAGATGAAATTGTCGAATGTAAAAAGGAAGTGAAGCGTATAGAGTGGCTGGTTTTCGGCACTAAGTGTGCGGGCAATAAGTGTTCATGGTTGTGAGATTGGCACTAAGTGTGCGGGCTTGAAATGCATGGCACTAAGTGTGCGAGTTTAAAGTACATGGCACTAAGTGTGCGTGGTTGATTATTAAGCACTATATGTGCGAACCCACTATATATATATATATATATATATTTTCTATCAATTATTTATATTAAGGGTGCGACCTTACCGAGTCGATTTCGGACAGCGGAAAGGGTAAGTACCTTGAGTTCATGGCTAATAGGTGCTATGTTTATATTTGGAGTTGAGCGTGGTAAGTTTTGAACCTATGTGATGATTATAATTGAAGTCACGTACATAAGGTTCATCGTGGAATAGGTGAAAGTTCGCTTAGTTGTATGATTGTAACGAAAATAAAATGATGTATGGAAATGCCTCAATTATTCTATTGAATAGCGTATGAAATGTCAATTTAGGACTTGGAATGAGATTGAATCGTAAGGTCTAAGAAACTATGGCATAGTTCGGTATGGATGGAGTACTTAGCCTCATTTCGTTGTTTCCTCTTGTGAAAATTTTATTAATGGATGGTAGTGTAATGCTTATGACTTACTAAGTTATATACTCATTCGGTGTTTGCTTGTCACCTAGTTTAGGTTTCTTGGACTCAACTTTTTCGTATTCGGGACCGTCATCAAGTCATCACACACGGCTAGCAACTTTTGGTATTTTCTTCTTAGTTGGTCTAGGAGAACATTTCGGCATGTATAGGCTATTATGTTTTGTTGAAATTTGGTATGTAAACTTTTAGCCACGCGAAAATGGCATAAATGTTCGGCTGGAATTGGTTCTATGATGTTTGGACACAAGTCTTGGTAATTTGGTTTTGGTTGAGTATTGGTTGAGGCCTACTCGATTATTATGCCATATGTCATGGCTGATTATTTTCGGTGTTAAATTCATGATTTGGTAATAGTGTAGTGGGGAGATGCTCGGTGATGATTAGCCTTTGGCATGGCTAGTCATGGTCATAAATTGCGACATGTATGATGAATTATTAGTTAGATCAAGGAAAAATCATGAAATAGGCATAGTTTGTTTTAGTAACAGATGCTGACAGCAGCAGTGATATGAGATTAAAAAATCACTAAAAATAGTAGAAATAGAATTAAATAATGAATAAATTATGAAATCGAAGCTTGATGAGTCTATTTTCATATGGAAGAAACGAAAATACCATATGAGCTGTATGTTAGGAGTTAATTAAATTCTTGTGAAACAGGGCCAGAGCAATTTCTGGATCCCCTGTTTTGATTTAGAAAATTCACCATAAATTTTATCGAGATAATCAGAGGTCGTGCCTTATATGTAAATATTCATTATCGAGTCTAATTTCATTAGAGACAAACGGCATAGGCATTGAAGTCCTGTACAGGGAGATATTTAAATCATAAGGTACAGAGGTCAGTGTAGACTAACCTTGAAACAGGTGAGACTTTAACAAATAAACTGTACTAATTGGCCCAATAAAAAAATTCTACAAAATTTCCCCCATATAGATATATGAGTCTAGTTTCGGGGAAAATTTACGGAATTGGATTTCGAGTTTCAGAACTCAAAATATGATTTTTAAAGCGACCACGATACAGTAGCCAGCTTGCCTGGAACAAAAAAAAATAGGGGGAAATAAATGAAGTAAGCCGGTAACACCTCGTGTTCGATTTTTTGAATGCCATGAGTTCGGGTGTTACATTTTATTGGTATCGAGCTATAGTTTAGTCAGTTCTAGGACTACCATAGCGTATGAGTCTAGCTATACATGCCTTAATGTTAGTGCTTAATAATGTGATGACTTTTGACGGTTAAAATTTTTGTTTTGATTAGCAAATGGAACCCAGGGTAGAGAGACCCTTAGCGGATGACGTTGAAAGTGTAGCGGCTGCTCCTGCGCAAGGGACACCGCTTGTTGAACCTCAGTCATCTGCAAACAATCAGGATGAGGGGGCAAAACAAGCCTTCTTCACCATGATGAATGAGTGGGTCGCGCAATATGCCCGAACCATTCTAGCTGTCCAACCATTCCGAATTTGAATAATCCACCCCAAGAGCCCGTAATGCCATCGCCATCGATCCCGTGAGGCTGAATAAACCACCAGACTTGATTAGGAAGTGCGAGCCGAGGAGTTCAAGGCCATAGTTCTTGATGATGCCGAAAGGGCCGAGTTCTGGCTTGATAACACCATTCGGGTGTTCGATGAACTGTCATGCACACCCGATGAATGTCTAAAGTGTGCTATATCCTTGTTGCAAGACTCAACCTACTATTGGTGGAGGACCTTGATTTCCATAGTCCCAAACGAACGAGTTACTTGGGATTTCTTCCAAGCGGAATTTCGAAAGAAATATATGAGTCAACGGTTCATCGATCAAAAGCGTAAGAAATTCTTGGAACTCAAGCAAGGCCGTATGATAGTATCTGAATACGAACATAAGTTCGTAAGACTCAGTCGGTATGCCCGGGAGTGTGTGGCTGATGAGGTTGCTATGTGCAAGCGATTTGATGAAGGATTGAATGAAGATTTAAAGCTACTAGTGGGTATTTTGGAGATAAAAGAATTCGTAACACTAGTTGAACGAGCCTGCAAGGCAGAAGAACTTGGAAAGGAGAAGAAGAAGGCTGAATTTGAAGCTAGAGACTATTGTAAAAGATCGATGGGTAAAGCTCCGTGCTCGGCTGTAAAGAAGTTCAGGGAGGACACTAATAAATCGAGGACGACTGCGGGAATTTCCATTAGAGCACGACCATCGACGGACTCCGAGCTACTTCAATAGCTAGTGTGGGCAATAATCGCCAAGAGAAACTGAATGCCCCAATGTGGAAGACGACACATAGGTGAATGTTGGGGTAAGTCTACTAACGAGGGCTCATTATGAGATGCGGTTCAAGGACCACTTCATTAGGGATTGTACGAGCTTGATGAGAAGAATAGGATGCAAGGTGCAAGACCTAGTGGAATGACACTAGAGGTAGACCACGAGAATTTCAGGAGGTAGGGGTGGTAGTCGAGAGGGCCTCGATACTACTGTCGAACCGAGACCCGTACTCCTACTAGAGCATATGCCATTCAAGCACGAGAGGAGGCATCCTCCCCTGATGTTATCACTGGTACTTTCACTCTCTTTGATACTAGTGATTGCATTGATTGACCCTGGCTCTACTCATTCATACGTATGTGAAACCTTAGCATCCAGTAAGACTCTATCTGTCGAGTCTACTGAGTTCGTAATTCGAGTGTCAAACCCTTTGGGTCAATACGTACTCGTTGATAAAGTGTGTAAGAGATGCCCTCTAATAATCCGAGAATCCTGTTTTTCGGCTGATTTGATGCTTTTACCGTTGGACGAATTTGATGTTATTCTAGGTATGGATTGGTTGACCGTACATGATGCAGTGGTGAACTGTAAAAGGAAAACCATTGATTTGAGGAGTACAAATAATGAAGTAGTCCAAGTTGAGTCTCTCGATTTAAAAGGGTGCCAGCGATAATATCTTCAATGACCGCCGAGATATGTGAAAAGGGTGTGAAACATACCTTGCGTATGTATTTGATAGCAAAGAGACGGAAAGGAAACTTGAATCGATCCGTTGGTGCGTGAGTATTCGAGATGTTTTTCCGAAGAGTTACGGGGTTGCCACCGGTTCGAGAGGTGGAATTCGGCATCAAAATTGTACCTGGTACCACGCCAATCTTAATAGCCCCGTATCGTATGGCATTAACGGAATTAAAGGAATTGAAAGTTCAATTGCAAGAATTGACGGATAGAGGTTTCGCTCGACCGTGTTTTTCACCATGGGGCGCACCAGTACTGTTTGTGAAAAAGAAGGATGGAACCATGAGATTGTGCATCGACTATCGTCAATTGAATAAAGTGACAATAAAGAATAAATATCCGTTGCCACGTATTGATGATTTGTTTGATCAATTGAAGGGAGCCTTAGTGTTTTCAAAGATAGATTTGAGATCTGGTTATTATCAGTTGAGGGTCCGAGACTCGGACATACCCAAAACTGCTTTTAGAACGAGGTACGGTCACTACGAATTCTTAGTGATGTCGTTTGGGCTCACTAATGCCCCTGCGGTATTTATGGATTTAATGAATCGAGTATTCAGACCATACTTGGATCGGTTTGTGGTTGTGTTTATTGATGATATTTTAGTTTATTCACAAGGTGAAGCTGAACATACCGAGCATTTGAGATTAGTATTACAAATTTTACGAGACAAGCAGTTATACGTAAAATTCAGTAAATGTGAATTTTGGTTGAGAGAGGTTAGCTTTTTGGGGCACGTGGTGTCCGCATCGGGTGTCAGGGTGGATCCGAACAAAATTTAAGCCATACTCGATTGGAAACCTCCAAAGAATATTACTGAAGTTAGGAGCTTTTTGGGACTTGCCGGATACTACCGACGTTTTGTAAAGGGCTTTTCGATGATAGCTGCACCGTTGACAAAACTACTTCAAAAAGATGTTGAGTTCGAATGGTCAGAACACTGTCAGGAAAGTTTCGATCGACTAAAAACCTATTTAACCGAGGCCCCAGTGCTAGTACAGCCGGAGTCCGGCAAGGAGTTTGTTATTTACAGTGATGCATCCTTGCTTGGGCTAGGTTGTGTGTTGATGCAAGAAGGTCGAGTTGTGGCTTACGCGTCGAGACAATTAAAGCCGCATGAGAGAAACTATCCGACCCATGACCTTGAATTAGCAGCCATAGTGTTCGCCTTGAAAATATGGCGACATTACTTGTTTGGAGAGAGGTGTCATATTTATTCGAACCACAAGAGTCTTAAATATTTGATGACTCAAAGAGATCTAAATCTGCGACAAAGACGTTCGCTTGAGTTGTTGAAAGACTATGAACTTGTCATTGATTATCACCCGGGGAAGGCTAACGTGGTGGCCGATGCTTTGAGTCGTAAAGCACTATTTACTTTGAGAGCGATGGATGCTCACCTATCCGTTTCGCCCGATGAGGTGCTAGTAGTTGAATTAAAGGCCAAACCATTATTGATTCATCAAATACTTGAATCCCAAAAAGTCGACGCTGAATTAGTCGCTAAACGAGCTGAATGTGCCTCGAATGAGGAATCAAAGTTTCGGATTGACAACAATGATTGCTTGACGTTCAAGAGTCGATTATGTGTTCCAAGAAATTCGAAACTTATTTCGATAATTTTGAATGAGGCTCACAGTAGTCGAATGTCAGTCCACCCGGGTAGTACTAAAATGTACAACGATCTAAAACGTCAATTTTGGTGGTCGGGTATGAAACGAGACATTTCTGAATTTGTTTCAAGGTGTTTGATATGTCAACAAGTAAAAGCGGAACATCAAGTGCCATCGGGATTACTTCAGCCAATCATGATACCCGAATGGAAATGGGATCGAGTGACAATGGACGTTGTATCTGGGTTACCTTTGACTCAGAGTAAGAAAGACTCGGTCTGGGTTATTGTTGATAGATTGACCAAGTCTGCTCATTTTATCCCTGTCCGTACGGATTTTTCGCTCGATAAATTGGCAGAATTATACATCTCCCAAATTGTTCGATTGCATGGGGTACCTATTTCTATCGTGTCGGATAGAGACCCAAGATTTACATCGTGATTTTGAAAGAAGTTACAAGAAGCGATGGGTACTAAGATGCATTTTAGCACCGCATTTCATCCCCAGACTGATGGCCAATCTGAACGAATAATTCAGATACTCGAGGATATGTTGAGATGTTGCGTCTTACAGTTTTGTGGTTCATGGGAAAGATATTTGCCTTTGATTGAATTCGCTTACAATAATAGTTTTCAATCAAGCATTAAGATGGCACCTTATGAGGCTTTATACGGTCGTAAATGCCGTACCCCATTATTTTGGACTGAACTTAGTGAAAGTAAAATCTTCGGGGTTGATTTGATTAAGGATGCTGAGCAGAAAGTTCGAGTAATTCGTGAAAGTTTGAAAGCCGCTTCGGATCGTCAAAAGTCGTATGCGGATTTAAAGAGAAAAGACATTGAATATCAGGTTGGGGACAAGGTATTTCTCAAAGTTTCACCCTGGAAGAAGGTGCTTAGATTTGGCCGTAAGGGCAAATTGAGTCCGAGGTTCATCGGTCCATATGAAGTATCCGAACGAGTTGGGCCAGTCGCATACCGGTTAATTTTACCCCCTGAGCTTGAAAAGATTCACAACGTTTTCCATGTCTCGATGCTTCGACGATATAGGTCCGACCCGTCGCACGTAATCACTCCATCTAAAATCGAGATTCAGCCTAACTTGAGTTATGAAGAAGAGCCGGTTTGCATTTTGATGCGTGAAGTAAAAGAGTTGCGAAATAAGAAAATCCCATTAGTGAAGGTGTTGTGGCATAAACACGGAATCGAAGAAGCCACTTGGGAACTTGAGGACCCTATGAAGGATCGATATCCTAAATTTTTCACTGGTAAGATTTTCGGGGACGAAAATTCCTTATGTGGGGAGAGTTGTGACACCCTAATTTGACCCTAGTCGGAATGTGGTTTGGGACCACAAAAGCGAGTCATAAAATTTAGTTAAAATTTTAATTGCATATCTTATATGTGTGATAGTACTTGTATAAAAATTTGATGTTTTAATTTTATCTTAGGAATGTGAATTTTGCTTGAAAGGATCTAGTTGAGAGACTTAGAAAATTATGATAGGTAAATAAGTAAGGACCAAATAGTATAAAAATAGGAAAGTTTGGGTTTGCATGTCAAAGTGCCCAATTCATGTTAAATGGCCGGCCAAGCATGGTTCCATTCCTCCAAGTTTATGTTGTTTATTATTTAATATTGGTAAGTAAATTAAAATAAATTAAAGAAAGGAATTAAAATGGAAAATATGAATAAAATAAGGAGGGAAGAGGGAGTGTTCATCTTTTTTTTTCTTTGGCTATTGCCGTGAGTGAGGAGAAGGAAGGGAGATTTGGTTATTTGATTTTGGCTTGAAAGATGGCTAGAATGAGGTATGTATTGAATGATTCTTGAAAATCTAATTTAGGGGTGGAGGATTGTGTTCATGTTATATTGGATAGGTAGAGGTTGTAATGAGGTTGAAATTGTTGAATTGTTAGTTGGGTAACAAATGAAGCAATTGGCCATATGGGGTAAAAATGGGATGTTCATTTTAGTTGTCGTTTCATTTTTGTGAGAAATGGGTCAAGTGTTCATGAGATGAAATTTTGTGATTAGATGAATTAAAAGTAATAGTATAGTTGATATATATATATATAGATAGATATAGATATACATATTCACCATCACTTAGGAGCTTATGTGATGATTTTAAGCTTTGCATATTGGCTATATATACATATATATGTAAGCCCATTCGTGATATTACCTTAGGACTATGTATATATAACCGACAAAAAATGGGAAAAACTAGCAAAGGTGATTGCGAATGTCCAAGTATACATATGCATGTGTGATTGGATTATTGAAAGTATGGTAATTGCATAAGGTTATTAGCGAATAGCTAAGAACATAAGGTAGCAAGATAAAAATTTTACCATGCCGTTCCGTATGTCATAAAATCATTAAAATGTGAATACCAATATATGTAGCAAAACGGTTGAATGAGTTAATTTATTTGTTTAAGCTCAAGATCCTAAAGGAGAGGCGTCCAACAAGGGGAAATCGAAGGTCATCGAGTAGCCGACTTGGAATTATTTTATAAGTCATTAAGCATATAGTTGGTATTGATTTAAATGATTGTAATACCTATGCAATTGTGTTTAATGAGATGAAATGTATACAAATGTATATGTATGTAGAGATGAAATTGTCGAATGTAAAAAGGAAGTGAAGCGTATAGAGTGGCTGGTTTTCGGCACTAAGTGTGCGGGCAATAAGTGTTCACAGTTGTGAGATTGGCACTAAGTGTGCGGGCTTGAAATGCATGGCACTAAGTGTGCGAGTTTAAAGTACATGGCACTAAGTGTGCGTGGTTGATTATTAAGCACTATGTGTGCGAACCCACTATATATATATATATTTTCTATCAATTATTTATATTAAGGGTGCGACCTTACTGAGTCGATTTCGGACAGCGGAAAGGGTAAGTACCTTGAGTTCATGGCTAATAGGTGCTATGTTTATATTTGGAGTTGAGCGTGGTAAGTTTTGAACCTATGTGATGATTATAATTGAAGTCACGTACATAAAGTTCATCGTGGAATAGGTGAAAGTTCGCTTAGTTGTATGATTGTAACGAAAATAAAATGATGTATGGAAATGCCTCAATTATTCTATTGAATAGCGTATGAAATGTCAATTTAGGACTTGGAATGAGATTGAATCGTAAGATCTAAGAAACTATGGCATAGTTCGGTATGGATGGAGTACTTCGCCTCATTTCGTTGTTTCCTCTTGTGAAAATTTTATTAATGGATGGTAGTGTAATGCTTATGACTTACTGAGTTATATACTCATTCGGTGTTTGCTTGTCACCTATTTTAGGTTTCTTGGACTCAACTTTTTTCGTATTCGGGACCGTCATCGAAGTCATCACACCGGCTAGCAACTTTTGGTATTTTCTTCTTAGTTGGTCTAGGAGAACATTTCGGCATGTATAGGCTATTATGTTTTGTTGAAATTTGGTATGTAAACTTTTAGCCACGCGAAAATGGCATAAATGTTCGGTTGGAATTGGTTCTATGATGTTTGGACACAAGTCTTGGTAATTCGGTTTTGGTTGAGTATTGGTTGAGGCCTACTCGATTATTATGCCATATGTCATGGCTGATTATTTTCGGTGTTAAATTCATGATTTGGTAATAGTGTAGTGGGGAGATGCTCGGTGATGATTAGCCTTTGGCATGGCTAGTCATGGTCATAAATTGCGACATGTATGATGAATTATTAGTTAGATCAAGGAAAAATCATGAAATAGGCATAGTTTGTTTTAGTAACAGATGCTAACAGCAGCAGTGATGTGAGATTGAAAAATCACTAAAAATAGTAGAAATGGAATTAAATAATGAATAAATTATGAAATTGAATCTTGATGAGTCTATTTTCTTATGGAAGAAACGAAATGACCATATGAGCTGTATGTTAGGAGTTAATTAAATTCTTGTGAAACAGGGCCAGAACGATTTCTGGATCCCCTGTTTTGATTTAGGAAATTCACCGTAAATTTTATCAAGATAATTAGAGGTCGTTCCTTATATGTACAAATTCATTATCAAGTCTAGTTTCATTAGATACAAACAGATAGGCATTGAAGCCCTGTACAGGGAGATATTTAAATCGTAATGTACAGAGGTCAGTGTAGTCGTACCTTGAAACAGGGGAGACTTTAACAAATAAACTATACTAATTGGCCCAACAAAAAAATTCTACAAAATTTGCCCCATATAGATATATGAGTCTAGTATCGGGGAAAATTTCCGGAATTGGATTTCGAGTTTCAGAACTCAAAATATGATTTTTAAAGCGACCACGATACAAAGAGCTACTTGCTCGAACAAAAAAAAAATAGGGGGAAATAAATGAAGTAAGTCGGTAACACCTCGTGTTCGATTTCAGGTAATGGCCATGAGTTCGGGGTGTTACAAAACTAAATTTTAACAGAGCATTTCATCCTCAGGCAGACAAGCAATCAGAATAGTGATTCAGATTCGAGAAGATATGCTGAGATGTTGTATACTTGAGTTTCAAGGTAACTGGGATAAGTATTTACCGTTAGCTAAATTCGCTTATAATAACAGTTATCAATCTAATATAAAAATAACACCATTTGAAGCTCTTTATGGAAGAAACTATAAAACACAGTTGCATTGATCTGAATTGAGTGAATCCAAAATGTTAGGAATTGATTGGATCTGAGAAACTGAAGAAAAAGTTTGAGTTATTTGAGATTGTTTGAAAGCTGCATCTAATCATCAAAAATTGTACTCAGAGCTAACAAGAAAAGATATAGAATTTTCTATTGGCGATCGTGTATTTTTGAAAGTTTCCCTGTGAAGAAGGTGCTACGTTTCGGTAGGAAAGGAAAGTTGAGTCTGAGATTTATTGGACCATACAAGATTATTGAAAGAATTGGCCCTGTAGCTTACAGATTAGCTTTGCCGTTTGAACTCAAGAAAATCTCTAATGTTTTCCATGTTTCAATGCTAAGACAGCACAGATCTGATCCTTCACATGTGATTCCTCATAGTGAGATTGAGCTACAATCATATTTGACATATTCGGAGAAACTAGTGAGAATTTTAGCTTGGTAAGTCAAAGAACTGAGAAAATAAACAAGTACCGTTAGTAAAAGTCTTGTGGCACTATTATGGTACAGAAGAAGCTACATGAGAAACCAAAGAATCAATGAAACTACAGTATCCAAATCTATTCTCAAGTAATAATTTTGAGGATGAAATTTCCTAAGGGGGGAGTGTAACACTCCTAATCCATATCCGTTGCCGAAATAGGGTTATAGAGCATTACTAGGGTTTACAGAATAATTTCGCATAATTCATGTCAATTTCTATTCATATCTAAAACTAATCATATTCTCCCTTGAATGGACCTTCGAAGCCCAATATAATATTAGAATCGAGTCAGGACTAAATTGGGAACTCAAGAAATTTTTCATGAAATTTCCAAAATTTTTCCTAAATGCAGAGCACACACGCCCTTGTGGTCAAGGGACACGCTCGTGTGACCATACGACCACCCCGTGCTGCAGGCCATGTTCGACCCCATGTAACTCTCTGACTTATGCTACATGGCCAGCAACACGCCCGTGTGCTAGCCCGTGTGGTTAATTTAATTTTCTAAAATTAAGTGCAGGTTTCACATGGCCAAAACACACACCCGTGTTCTAAGCCGTGTAGCTCACACGGCTGAGGCACACGCCCATGTGTTCAATTTTGAGCATTCTATTTCTCAAATTTAAGATGCAGGGGACACACGACCAAACCACATGCCCATGTGTCAGGCTTTGTGTCACACACAGTTAAGACACATGCCCGTGTGTCTACCTGTGTGGACAAAATAAAGTCATTTCCTAACTTTATTTCTCACCCAAATTTGCCAATAACCTTCACCAAAACTTACAAGTATATACTAGCCAATTCAAGCATTAAATCCAAGTCAATTCTAACATTTAATATGACATTTTATCATATACATTCATGTTTATATTCTTACCCTTGTTTAACTTATATGTTAAGCATAACTTGATCAACCATACTTAATATATTTAACACATAGGTATTTTTCATAATATAACCTTATAAATATACCAAAACAAATCATTCCTAGCCATTCCAATGGCTAATTTACAAACAACATTTATATGTCAACAATGGCCAAGTTACCTATACATGCCATTATACCAAAATAAGTTTTCTATTTATACCAAAACAAGTTAGTAAATAGTGTGATGATGCTCCAACCAATCTCTAACCTTCGCGAGCTTCGGAGCACTATAAAATAGAGAAAATAAAACTTAGTAAGTATTTAATGCTTAGTAAGTTCGTATAATAGAGGTTAAAACTTACCAATTACATTTATTAAAGTTAAGCATATAATTAACATGCTTTTCATCAATTTGACAAGTTTACCTAAACACATATACTCAATCAAGCAAGTTAGTCATGTAATACATTTGTACATCAAATAAGCATAGATGAGCTCATCATATAACCCTTCATCAAATAATTCAAAAAGCATTCAAGGCATATTTCTATTTATCTCATCATTTTTCTCATGTCGAGAGTTTTATCCGTTGAATTATTGAAATATCGATGGATACTCAAATAGTACACTCAAGGTGTACAGATCTATAATCCGTCAATTCATAATCAGGGGTACCTAGTAGGGCACTTAATCAGGAAGCACATTCTTGAGCCACATATCAGGATGCTCAGATGAGCCATGTAATCATGTAACAGGGCACTTATCTGGGATAATCAGTAAACTCATAAGAGTTTTATTCAGGGAGCTCATAAAGCTTATCAGACATCTCCAAAGAGATAATATCAGGGAGCACCGGATAAGGTAACAGGAAGTTCAAGCGAGCCATATCAAGAAACTCTTAAGAGTTCATATCAGGATGCCCACATAGAGTTCCGTTTATGTCCGCACTATATGCTGGATCACAACTGATTGAAACATGTAATAGGACGCTCACAAAGAGCTGCGATAATGTGCAACACATGCTAAATCACTACCGATCAGGATGCTTGCAGGAATTATATATCAGGATACTCGAGAGGGTTATATCAGGATTACCCGTCTGAGCTAAATCCTATCTGCAACATATGCAGAATCACATTCACATACGAGAAATCACATGTATCTATCGATTTTCATTATTCCAACGAAACTTAACATTTTAAAAACATTTCCAATTATGTGATCATTTCATGTATGTATAACATTCATATAAATCACATAAACATATACCACATTCAAATCATATACAACATTCAATTGAAACATATTAACATGCATAATTAAGTTACACGAACTTACCTGGATTATAGTTCGTATAAGAGAATCTCCTAATCCGAAACTTTCTCTTTTCCTCGATCTAGCTTCAAATTTGAGTTATATGGATCTATATAAATGAATTTAATCATCAATTTAATACAATTCATATTCAATTATATTCAATTTACACTCTAGGCAAAATTACCATTTTGCCCCTAAACTTTTCACAAATTCCAATTTCATCCCAAGGCTCGAAAAATGAAATCCATGCAATTTAATCATTATTCCCATCCTAAAAAAAATTTTAGTGTAACTTTTACAGCACATGTATTTCACAAAATTCAAATTTTTTCTTCAATTTTTACAACTTTACAATTTAGCCCCTAAATCACAATTTCATCAAAATTCACTTTGTAAAAGTTGTTTATCTATCAACAACATTTCATTTTCTACCATAAATTTCAATTTTCAGCATATTAATCCATGGAAAACTTTCTATACTTTGATAACTTTTCAAATTGATCCCCAATCTAGATAGATTAGGTTATCCCGATCTCAAAAATATAAAAATTACTAAAAACAGGACAATAATATTTACCCAATTAAGCTTGATTAGTTTCCTTTCTCTCTCCTGGGGTTTCTATGCAAATTTTTTGGAAGATGATGAAAATAAGATGATATTTTCTATTATCTTCTTTTAATTAATTCAATTTACAATTTAGTCCTTTCCTCCCTTTTTCTAAAATTTCCACGCATGAATCATACAAAAATATCTACTAACTTTTCATTAATGGTCTAATTGCCATAAAAGGACCTTAAGTTTTTAATTCCATAGCTATTTGATCCTTCTAGCTACTAGAATTCAACTTTTACATTTTATGCAATTTAGTCCTTTTAGTATTTAAGCACATAATCGATAAAATTTTCTTATTAGAATTTTCATATGACATTCCTATCATAATGCAGACCATATAAATCTATTAAAATAAATTTTCTTTCTAACTTGGATTTGTGGTCCCGAAATCACTGTTCCGATTTCACTGAAAATAGGCTATTATAGGGAGAGTTGTAACAACCTGATTTTTAGTGGTGACGGAACAGTGGTTTTGGGACCACAAATTTCGTCGTGTCGACTCGTTAATTTATTTTTAGAATATTTATAATGTCACTAGAGTCGTACTAAAATTTGGTTAAGAAATTTTAACGTTAAGATAATTAATTAAGGAAAAATGACTAGACTGAAAAAGGTGTAAATTTTTGTAAATCTTGAATTCTATCGATTTGATAGCTTAATTATGAAATGAAAAGGGACTCAAATAATAATTAGTCCATTAGGATATTGAGGGACAATAATAGGCTTTTAAATTGTGGATTTATAAGGTTATAATTAAGGGTGAATGTGTAATTTAGTAAATTAATTAAAGTTAAATAAAACAAAAGTAAAATTTTATCATCTTTTTCATGCTTCCACTGAAAATCCTAAAGAAATTCACCATTTTTGGAGCTTCAAATTCAGCAAAGCATAAATCCTTGCATGTGAGTGATTTCTTTACCCAATTCTTGCAATTTTTATGTTTTAGAGATCGTTGCAACTAGGTCTAGCTAGCCCGTGCCTTCGTTTTTGAATCTGTCAAAAATTTAAGAAGTTGCCACTAATGAATTTTGAATGTTTTTTTATGAATACCATATATTTGAAGCTTTGATCTTGTTGTTCACTGATTTTGTAAAGTGATTTTTGTTAGATTTTGATTTAGGAATTAAATTGTGAAAATATCAAAAATTTAGGGTTTGATAGTGCATTTGATGTTAATTAGGGACTGTATAAGGACTTGGTATATTCGGTTATAATTTTGACTTGACAAAAAATGGTTAATTTGATGAATTTCAGGTTAAGAGACTAAATTGTAGAAATTGTAAAAGTTTGGGGTAATTGTGTAAATTTAAAAAATAAAAGGCTATTAATTGTAAAATGGATTGAAATGTGAAATCTAAACTGATAATTGAGGAATTTTACATCTTAGATCAAGATCTCGTAGATACTCATGGAAAAGGAAAAATTGCATAATAGTCCTTGAATTTTTGCAACTACTACAATTCAGTCCAGGTAAGTTTGTACTATTTAAAATTTAACATCTATACAAATTATTGAATAGTATAACATGGTACAGTAGTTATTGATAATGAATGGTTGTTTGAGAAATGTTATTAAACTTGATGTTTGGATTGGATTGAACGCGGGATAGAATACAGTTGAGATATGGTGTGTTATGAGGGATTGGAGTGGAGATGGTTATGGTTATGGAGTGATGTACATATAGGTTTCCTGAGTAAACTGAGGTTTAGCATTTGTTGCAAACTCTTGTGTTATACTCTCTGTTTGGTGTGTTTCGGTTGGACTAGCTCTTGTGAGCATTGGTGTGTTTAGGAGGGATTAGCTCTTATGAGCATTGGTGTATTTCGATTGGATTGGCTCTTATGAGAATTTGGTGTGTTTTGGTTGGATTGACGATGTACTATTATCCGTAAGTCGTTCTTCTAATTGAAAATCTCGGTAAAGTAATTTGTTTAATGATTTTGATGAAATTGCTATATATATTTGAGTATTGAATTGAACATTTGTGATTTATCGGATGAGATTGTTGATGACAGGGAACCTTCATGGTTGAATTGCTATTTTTTGTATTGTTGTACTTGCTTCAATAAGACTTATGGTTTAAATACGTCGAATTTACTAAGCTTTATTAAGCTTACTTGTGTTATTTAATGTTCTTGTAGATACTCGAAAGGTTAGACGATCGGCACTCAAGTCACACTATCCAGCATAATTCGGTAGTTTTTGGAACATTTATTTCAGATTATATGGCAAGTAATAGGCTTGAATGTTGATATTAATGTTTTGGATATGTAAATAGTTAAGTATGATCTTGAATGTATAAGTTGATTTGGTTTATACCCTTTTTGGTACTTTTGGTGCCTTATTAGTATGTGTTAATATGGCTATGTTATGATGCTTGTTTGAATGGCCATAATGGTATGTGATGAATTGGTTTCAATATGGCTAAGAGATGGTATGTTTTGAGATGGTATTGAACTAAATGTGTATGATTGAAATGTAGTAAAGTATTCATGTATAGGTATGTTTGAATGTTTACAATTAAGGTGCCTTGTATGGCATATTGGTTGAATGATTTTAGACTATTGAATTGGTCATTTCATATAGGTTTTGGTCATGTTTTGATGCATTGATTATATGTATTAAAGGTCTATAGGTGGTTTCATAATTTGGTGTTGAGAATGGCTTAATTTTGGTAAGTTCATGTCCATACGGCCTGAGATTCAGGCATGTAACTTAGCCATGTGGCCAGGCTGTGTGTCCCCAGTAGGTTCTATTGCATGCAAGTGAGGCTGTTACACAGCCTAGCACATGGCCCGACACACGGGCATGTAGAGCTATTTCGAGAGTTACACGCCCTAGCACACGAACATGTGACTTGGCCGGGTGACCCTACTCAAAGAGTTACATGGGTAAGGACACGGGCTAGAACAGGGGCGTATGTCTCAGCCGTGTAAGGCACACAGACGTGTGACCCCTACAGTTATATTTTTTTCTAACTTTTTCTTGAACTTTCCAAATGTTTCCAATTTTGTCCCAAATTGTTTCTAAGGTGTTTCTAAGGCCTCGCGGGCTTAATTAAGGGACGATATGTATGTGAATGAATGTATTTTAATATGGTCGCAATGATGTATAAAATGTATGTGTAATGTTTTGATTGTTCAATAACGCTCCGTAACCCTAATCCGACAATAGATACGGGCTAAAGATGTTACAGTTTTGGAATAGTAAAATTTGGATGGTGAGAGATTAGAAGGTAAAGGAGAGAAAATAGATTGATGGTAAAGTGAAACAGATCACCATTTTTGAAAATAGAGATTGTTGGGATGGAGAAGAAGAAGTATAAGCATACTGGGCCATTTATGCAAAAAAAAAATATTAGGTCATTTATTAAAAAACAGAAGAGGAAGGACAAAAAAAATAGTCACCCAACTTTGCCTCGTCCAACATGGCAAGTTAATTGGTCATGCCACCAGTCCCATTAAACCTACGATGGAAAATGTTAATGGGCAACTCATTTGTCATTTTTCGATAATGTTAGAGACTGATTTGTTATTTTTCAAAATTTGAACGACTGAATTGAAATTAGAGTCACTGTTGGTGTAGTTTACCCTAAGAAAACATAAAAAATTAAATAAAAGCAAGCAAACAAATCATATAATTCCAAAATGGTTCTCAATTTCTCATTATTTCCCGTAGTTAATTGTCTCACCGTCCATTTTGACAATTGAGTTTTGAACTTCAATCAACTGATTTCGCTTGAAGAGGCAAATCGCTGAAGGGAAATGGACGGAAAAGTTGAACAGAAAAAATCACCCAATTTTTGAGAGTTCCATTTCTGAAAAGATTAGAAATGGTTAGGGCTTTTTTTTTGTCAACGAAACTACTGATTTTCTAGCATAGAGATGGAATCAAAGAAAAAATCAAGAGAGTGAGAAACTTAACGAGAGTCGATAGAAAGACAAGATAAAATTATGTAAAATATCTTATGAATATTTCTTCTTCTTTTTTTCATTCTTATCTTCAAGAGAGGAAGATGAACGTCGTCATCATTAGTGCAGTGCAGCGCAAATTTCGGGGTGGCAAGGAAGGGGGGAGGGGAAATTTACTGGAATGTGAAGAGAAGAAAATTTGGAAAATGTCTTATGGAATTGAATGGGTAAGACATTTTCCCTAAAATAAAAAGCTCTCATTTTCTCTTGTTTTGGAGAATGGTTTATGATGGGAATTCATTTTCCACGAAAAAAATGGGAAAACAATGAAAATATTTTCCATAAAACATTTTACAGCCAAATAAATAGACCCTTAGTTAAGTAATGACAAACATAGTAAAATATTTCATAATAATATACATATAGATGTTAAAACCTTAAAAATTGGTTTAAAACTTAATAAAATAGAATTTCTCATATCATATTATTAAAAGTAAAATTAGATGCAAAATGTACCTAAATCTATTAATATGCCGAGATCTTCGTGCCTTATAATTTTGATCCTTCTAATTAACATTCTTTTAAAAAAGTTACTTTCTCTTATTTAAAGATCACATGTCAAAAAGTTATGTATAATTTGAGACAATAACCATATGTTAGAATCATGATATAAGATCCTGAGGTGTTCATTTTTATTAAAAGAGTCTCCTTTTGGGCTATGGACTAAAGCATTAGTGTTGACTACAGAGTACAAAATTAATCCGAACAACCATTTGTCTAGCTTCATTCTTAGTGAAAACTTTTTATTTATTAATCTATATTTATTAATTTTTTAATTTTAAAATAATAAAAATAATATAAATCTTAATATTTTTAAAAAATTAAAAAATGTTAAATTACTAAAAGTTCATTTAGAATGAATTTAGACAATGATTGTCCAAATTTGGATGAACCTAGACAACAATGTCTAGGTTCATTATTGATGTGAAAAAATCATACTTTTATTAATTTATATGTTTTTAAAGCTTTTTATTTATTTATGTCTATCACGTGTCATAATGATAGGTTGTCATGTGTGATAGTGAGATTGGTTGTTAGTGACATGTCAATACAAACTAACAGTGTTAATGCAAATGTAGCAAAATGTATGACTAAATACAAATTTAAATACTAAGTAAGTTTAGAAAATGTTTTTGATACCAGCTAAATACTTTTGAATAAGTTCAAGGGCAAACTAGAGGTGTCCATGCGCCAGTTCAAGTCGGGCCCAACCAAAATCTTAGGCCTGTTTGCTAGGCCGGCCTGACTCAAAAATGGGCCTAAAATTTTACCCAAACCCAACTCGGATAAAAATGTTAAAACCCAAGTCTGGCCCGGCTATATTAATTTTTTAAATATTTTTTCAATTATAATACATCAAAAATACAAAAAATATTAAAATAAATGTTTCCTAACAAATTGAAAATATATTAAAAAATATATGTATACTTAAATAACTCTAAGATAAGTGCAACTTAACAAGCAAATACCTCTAAAATAGTAACAAAATTAACAATAAACAAAGTTATACAATATCCAAACAAAAACAACAAAATAGTAGCAACATAATAGTGAAATGATAGCAAAATAGTGATAAAATAATAAGAAAATAGCAACAAAACAGTAATAAATAAATAAATAACATTTTTTTTTCAAATTCGGGCTGGATTGTGCCCAGGCCAAAAAAGCCTTACTTGAGGCTCAATCCGTTTTCTACATGAGCTTTATTTTTTCCCCAAATCCATTTTTCAGACCTATATTTTTACCCAAGCCTCCCACTTTTCGAGTGAACCCGACCTTGCCCATAGACAAGTCTAGGGCAAACTACATATTAACTCTTAAATTAACTCAACCATCTCAAATATTATTTAATTGGCCCCATCTTTAATTTATAGTCAAAATAGAAGAAAGGCATAATGACTTATTTTACCCTCCAAATTTACAAAAAAAAAAATCATTTTAGCCCTCCTTTTATTTTTCGTCTCTTTTAGCCTCTAAACTTGCATTGTTTGTCAAATCACCCAAAAAATTAATGAAAAAGTTAATATCTATTAACTTTGCTAATGTGATCCACTTGGTAGCCATGTGAATGTCACATTAGCAATTAATTAATTTTAAAAATAAAAACACGCTTTTATATTTTTAATTTTTTAATTTTTAAATTAATTTTTATAAATTTTTGAATTTTTAAAATTTAAAAATTAATAATTCTTGACGTGACATTCACATAACAATACATGTTTACACCACATCAGTAAAATTAACATATATTAACTTTTTATTCATGAACTTGAATTGGTTGTATGTTTTTTTTGGTACATAAATAATAGCGAACAACCAAGTAAAATTTTAGGCCCGTTTGCTACACCGACCCAAATAAAATGTTAAAATATCGATTTTGACCAAATTACCATATTAATTTTTTATATATTATATTATTTTTTACATAATTTTTAAATATATATAATATATCAAAAATACTAAAAACATTAAAATAAATATTTTTGAAGAAATTAAAATAAATTTTAAAAATATGTATACTTAAATAATACTAAGATAGATGCAACTTAACAAGAAAATGTCTCTAAAATAATAAAAAATTAATAATAAAACAAGTGTTATACAATATCCAAACAATAACAACAAAATAGTAACAACATAATAGTAAAATAGTAGCAAAATAGGAGAAAACAATAAGAAAATATCATTAAAATAATAAAAAAATAGTAGATTTTTTTGTCATTTAGTGAAATTAGTTCGGCCCGGGCTCCGGCAAAAAATATTTTACCTGAGGCCCGACCTATTTTTAAAACGAACCTTATTTTTTTCCGAAGCTCATTTTTCGAGCCTATATTTTAGTCCAAACCCTCTTACTTTTCGAACGGACCTTCGAGTCAGGTGACCCGACCCATTAGCAGTTCCACAAGTCGGCTAAACCAAAGAATAATTAGGTTTCTATAAGCCCCGATGATCCTTAGGAAATGTATTACTTTTGTAAGAAATAAGAAGTCATTATCACTAAATATAATTTATTTACTTTTAGGATAAATCAAAAATTATATGTGAATTTTTATTTAATATATAATTTGATATATGAATTTTAATTTAGTATAATTATAAACATAAATTTTGATTGTAGTTCAAATGTATATATCAAACTTTAATTTTAATTCAATTATGCACATATAAAAAAATTATTTTATATTAAATAAATATAATTATTTGTGTATGCAATAATAAACATAACATAATATTATATCAATAATTGTGTTAATAATTTGTGAAAATTGAATCAAATTAAAATTTCATACATAAAATTGTACAAACTCAAAGTTCATATATGACATTGCATATTAGATCAAAGTTCATGTAAAATTGTAAATGTACTTTGATTTTGTGCAATTTTATATATGAAATTTTGATTTGATTCATTTTTACAAATTACTAGCAAAGTTGTCAAATTATACAATTTTATGTTGATATATTACATACACAATATATTAATCCGATGTGAAAATAAGTGTATGTATTATTACTTTAAATGTATATAATTAAATCAAAATTCATATATTAAATTACATATTAAATAAAGTTGATATATAAATTTTATATTTATCATGTTTTTAAATTCAAAAAAATATGATGGGCTGGGTTGGACTGTGCTTGAAAAGCAATCTCTCAATTTAGGTTGAGCTTAGTAAAAGCTAGTCTCAGGTTATGATAGGTTTATTAGTTTGATAGTTTAATCTAAAGATAGATTGTAATTATAATTTTTAAAAACTATAATATATACACATTTGTGATGATAAAAATCAATTTTTTAAATAAAGAAACTTATAAATATATATAAATTTATTAAGTATTTATTACTAAACTCATATTAATCAAAAGTTTAATCCTTAGACAATTTGGTTTTGACTGTTTTATTTAAATATTTTATATAAAAATAATAAAATTATTATATTAATATTCGTTAATTTATTAAAACATATTTAAAGTAATTTCACCAACTGAATTCACACTTAGCAACCCAATCTACAGTTGAAATTATAGGCGATTTTAAAAAACTAATGCGTAATTTGAATGTTGATCTAACCCAATATAATCACTTTTATCACAATTCCTAACTTACGCAACGAAGAGAAAAGAAATCTGTAGGAAACAAATTAAGTGACACGATCTGAACACTACTAACCATAGTAGTATTTCCTTCAAAATCATTGAGGTACTTATGAAAAGAGACAATGGAAACACGGTATTTGCTTAGACAAAGAAAAATAAAAATAAAAAAACATGGTATTTGTGTTAGATTTGTACAATAAATCTAAAAATAAAATTGAATAAATCAGAATCTATCATGTCAAATTATCAAGAATAAACCAAGAACAAAAACTAGATGCGGAAGCGTACATGAATTCATGGATTCCTTGAAGTTTTACCGGATCTTGGGGATTTGATCTTCCAAATTAACACACAAGAAATTCAGAAAATATTTGTTCTCTCTTTCCTAATGATAGGATATTAGAAAAGATATCTTGTATATAATTTAGGGACCATAACCCTAATATTTATAACCTTGGCATATTAGTTCTAATCAATTTCTAATTAGCCTGTTATTAATTAGAATTTGATTAGAACTCAATTACTAGACTATCTACACATATTTGACCTATACTTTATTTAATAATTAAATCCCAATAAAATTCTAACCAAATTAGATCACTTTTAATTTGGGCTAACCTATCATGATAGTAAATAATATATCTTTATTATATATGTGATGTCCATATTTTCCAACAATCTCCCACTTGAACCACTTATATATATACTAATTACTTTATAATTACATGTCATTATATAATCGTATGAGCTCAAAATTTTACTATCATATCCAAAAAGTATTCCGAACAATCTCTTCCATTAATTATGTTAACATAGAACCAATGCGACTTTCGTTACATATATCATAACTAAATCCATCCATGATCTAAACATGTCTATTTCCAACTGGTCCTCTTTAAACTTAAGTGAGGTCAGTTTCAAAACAATAATCAAAGTGAATAAACTGAATACTTCATTTCTGATCAGAAAATACCAAATACATAAATGTATGAAAACAAATAAAATATAAACTCCCACTAAATCATGATATCCTTAAACAATGTAACACCCATGTAAGTAGTGTGCTCATGAAAGACCTTGGGTGGTAAACCATTTGTGAGCGGATCCGCTATCATGGAATTTATCCCAATGTGCTCATGGATATTTAACCATTTTGCACTCTTTCTTTTACAAATAGGAATTTTATGTCAATATGTTTTGACTTAGATGAACTCATGTTGTTATTGGAATACAGCACTACTGACTTATTGTCACAAAATAATTTACATGGTCTTTCTACATTCTCAAAAATGCGCAACCCTATGACAAAGTTCCGCAACCATATTCCATGGTTTAATGTCACATAGCATGCTACATACTCTGCTGCCACAGTGGACGAAGCTACAAGTGTCTGTTTGACACTTTTCCAAGATATAGCTTGTAACACCCCTTATCCGTATCCGATGTCAGAACAGGGTTTGAGGCATTACCAGACTTACATCAAAACATTCATACAAAACCAGGCATAAAATTTCATCCAAATTAAAACTTTTCATACACATGCACAACATCCCTTATACGGGCCTACGAGGCCCAAAACATAATCAGGGGTGGTTCGAGACTAAACCGAGAACTTTGGAAACTTTTGGAGAACTTAGAAAATTTCATCATGAAATAGGGTCACACGCCCGTGTGGCTCGGGACACGCTCGTGTAACTCTCTGTTTATGATGTCATCACAAAAATAAGGGCACATGGCCAAGGCACACGCCCGTGCCTCCAGGTCGTGTCCCTCACACAACTGAGACACATGGCTGTGTTATAGCCCGTGTGGCCAAGTCGAAACTAAAGTACATGATGTAGGGGACACACGGCCAGACTACACGCCTATGAGGGCAGGCTATGTGTCACACACGGCCTAGACACACGGCTGTGTGTCTACCTGTGTGGACAATTTTTAGGCTATTTTCCAAGTCAATTGCCACCCTCAATAGCAAACTCACATGCTTACTTTTATTGACCATTGACATGGCACATTTGAACATTCAATCATCCACAAACAATACAAGATCATGGTAACCTCATATCATATTTTACATACTTAAAACATCATGCTTAGTTAAGCTCAAATTTACTAATTCTCATGCATCAAAGTTTATAAGATTACTCTCATATCACACATTTAAGCCTTAGTTATCAGTACATCATCTCATCTCAATTAAACTCTCAAGCATTCACCACCAACAATATAACTCATTACATACACACAATCACAAGCCTTATCTCCATGATATAGGCACATGCATAATCATACAATCAACATAAGCCACCGTTCATGGCTATACACAAATTGAACTATAACCATTATAGGCCAACACATTTGGCCACACTAGTAATGACATAATTACAAAAGATAAAGCCCCTATACATGCCATAAACTTAAGTATTTAAATACTTATACCCAAAATGGTAGCTTGATAGTATGAATCTCCTGTGACCTCCAACCCGAGCTACTTAAATAAACCTATAAGAGATGAAAAGGAAGGGGAGTAAGCTATAAAGCTTAGTAAGTTCATATGAAAATAATAAGCAATTTATTAACTTGTTTCTCAAGGTAAAACAACCATATTTACATTTTTACTTATGTTCAGGTCAAGTTGTTTTCTCCAGTCACAGTCACTAATTTATTTATATCTGGAGATACGAAACTCCAAATTAACCTTTCTTCACTAAAAATTAATTATCTCATAGTACGAGACTCAGATGATGTTCTCATCTATTTCTATTGCAAATATACTCATCAATAATTATAGGAATATAAATTATAAACCATAAATATTTTTTTACAATTTTTAATGATTTTCTCAAATCAAAGTAGGGGATTTTGAAATTGTTCTAACTCTGTCTCACACAACTTCAAATATCTCATAATATAAAATTCTTTTACTTAGACCGTTTCTTTTATAAGAAACTAGACTCAATAAGCTTAAATTACATATTTTATTTAATCTCTAGCTCACTTTCTACTATTTTTAGTGTATTTTCAAAGTCGGACTGCTATTGCTGTCCAAAACTATTTTAGTAAGAAAATGATAATAACTAAATTTACCACACCTTCCTTTCTTTCAATTAAAAATCCATACATTTATAAACATATATCATTATTTGCCAAATTAACACAACATCATTTCACAATGCTCATGGACTTACCATTCATGGATTTCATATTAAGTTGAGTTTCTATACATACATGTACCAATCCTTACCATTTCCTACATATACATAATGTCGTTGCATCTTCGATGTCTCAAACACTATGTACCATACTCGATACCTCGCACGCTAAGTGCTATCCTGGATGTTTCGTACACTAAGTGCCATCCTCGATACTTTGCACACTAAGTTAGCCGAAGCTATCTCAAATTGCACACCAAGTGCCACTTTTAGCCAAAGCTATTTCAAACCGCACACTAAGTGCCATTTTAGCCGATAAGTCGTTAATCATAACAATAATCACGTATAGACAATTTATACAATATCAAGAATTAAAAGCATAAATTTAACGATGCTTAATACATACAAACTTACCTCGATCGTCAAAATGTTGAAATGGATTGACTAGTCTGAAACTTTGTTTTTCCCTCGATATAGACTCGTACGAGGCTTAACTTGATCTAATCAATCAAATTTAGCTATTTCAGTTCATATTCTATTCATTTTAACTCAATTTCATATTTTGGTAAAATTACTATTTTACCCTACACTTTTGACCTTTTTACAAATTAGTCCCTAAGCTCAAAAAATGCAAATTTAGTCAATTTCATCATAGCCCAAGCTATCCGAATTTCATACATGCTCATATCAGTCCATATTTTTAATTTATTCACACTTTTACCACACAATTTATTATATTTCACAATTTAGTCCAAAATTGACATTTTTGCCAAAATTCACTTAACAAAACTCAATAATCAACCATCAAAGATTTATTTTCTATCATTAAACATCAAGATACTCAAATATTCAACAATGGCATCATCCAAATACTCTAACAATTTTGAAATCGGAGGTACGGGCTAGCTAGATTACGAAGCAACGATCTCAAAAACGTAGAAATTATTAAAAACCAAACACAAAACATACCTCCACCAAGGCATGCAAGTGCCGAACTTAAAGGAGCTTCAATGGCTTTCCTTTTTTCTCATATTCAGTTGAAGAAACAAAAGAAATAAAATGCATGTGTTATTTTATTTCTTTATTATTTAACATTTATTAACTATTTACTTATTTAACCTTAAAGTCAACCCACAATTTCAATATTGGCAAACCATTGCCATCCACTAACTCTTTAATGGGTTAATTACCATTTGATGACCCTCACTTTAAAAGCCAAGGACAAATAACTCCCTTTTACTAATAGCATGCAACTTTTGCATTTTACGCGATTTAGTCCTTTTTACCGAATTAACCACTCAAATGGTAAAAAAATTTTCAACGAAACTTTATTACAATCTTATTGCCACTCCATAAATATTTATAAAAATATTTACGACTCAGTTTATAGAAACGAGGTCCCGATACCTCATTTTCTAAAACCACTTGAACTTAATAAATCGCTTATAAAGCAAAAAAATCACAATATTAAAAACCTTTTTTTTAAATCAAAATTAACTCGTAAATATTAAAATAATAATGAAATAAATTTTTTGATATCAGATTTGTGGTCTCGAAACCACTGTTCTAATTAACCCTAAAAAGGGCTGTTACATAGCTCCTCAACTAACAAGTAAATATAGCCTGATGTAGATTTCCTACTATCTTAGCACCTAGTGAAATTAGAATCAGAATACCCTACGACCTCCAAAAGATCTAATCTTTTATAAGTAAGCATGTAATATTTTGTTCTCTGAAGATATCTCATAACCCTTTTGGCTGCTATCCAATGGTCTATACCAAGGTTGCTTAAATATCTGCCGAACATCCCAATAATGTACGCAATGTCCGGACACCTACATACTTAAGCATACATTAAACTCCCAACAGCTGATGCATAGGGAATCTTTTGCATTTCCTGAATTTCAAGGTTACTTTTAGGGCATTGAGTAAGACTAAATTTTGTCTCCTTTAGCAACAGGGGTGTCACCTAGTCTACAACTCTACATGCCAAACCTTTTGAGTGCTTTATTGATATAGCTCTTTTGTGATAATCCAAGAATACCTCGAGATTGATCTCAATGTATCTAAATTCCTAAACCAAAAGAGGCATCCCCAAGATCTTTCATCTCAAAATGCTTAGATAAAAACCTCTTAGTTTCGTGCAATAAGCCTATATCATTAGCGGCAAGCAAAATGTCATCAATATATATAACCAGAAATATGTACTTACTCCCATTGAATTTGTGATACACACAATCATCAGCAATATTCATCTCAAAACTAAATGAAACAATTATTTGATGAAACTTGTGGTACCATTGACGGGAAGCTTGTTTGAGTCTATAGATGGATTTTGTCAATTTTCTAGTTGCACCATATGAATTGTTTCTTCAACGTTGAAATTAAGAAACGCAATCTTAACATCCATCTGATGTAACTCAAGATCAAAATGAGCAACAAGCTTCATAATTATCCTGAAGAAGTTTTTCTATGAAACTAGAGAGAAAGTCTCTGTAAAATCAATACCTTCTTTTTGAGTATATCCTTTAGCTACAAGACGCGTCTTATACCTCTCCAGATTACCATTTGCATCCATCTTGGTTTTAAATATCCATTTACAACCAATTGGTTTTGCACCTTCAGGTAATGGGATAAGTTCCCAAATTTTATTGTCTTGTATAGATTTATACTCATCTTTCATGGCGTCAATCTACTTTTGAGAATCAGAACTTTTCATGGCTTGATGAAAGTTGATTGGATCGTCTTCCATCATTCCATTATCATTCTCATGTTCTTGGAGAAATACAATATAATAATCTAGAATAGCATTTCTCTTTTCTCTTGTGGACCTCTTTAATGGCACTTGTTCTTGAGGTTGTTGACTTTGTTCTTCTGGAACAATTACCTCATTTTGAATGGGGGGTTGTTCAACATTGTCTTGTAAAGATTTTTGATTCACTTCTTGATCAATGATAGGTATAAAAACCTGAACATCGTCAAAAGTGATAGTAGGAATTGAGTTAGAATCTAATTCCTCCTCAAAAGCAATGTCTCTAACCTTATTTCTCCCCCCACAATCAACATCCTCAAAAAATATTGCAGTTCTCGTCTTAAAAATATTCCTTATTATGGGATCATAAAATTTATAGCCCATAGATCGCTCAGAATAACTAATAAAGTAGTTGCTTACTGTTTTGGAGTCCAACTTCTTTTCATGTAGCCTATATGGCTTTGCCTCAGCTGGACATCCCCAAATGTGAAAGTTCTTTAGACTATGCTTTTGACCTGTCCAAAGCTCATAAGGTGTTTTTGCAACTGCTTTATTGGATACTCTATTTAGAATGTAAGATGCTGTCTTTAATGCTTCTCCCCAGAGGGACTCAGGTAAGGTAGAATGAGCAATCATACTCCTTACCATATCCTAAAGAGTTCTGTTTCGTCTTTCAACTAAACCATTCATACTAGGTGATCTTGGCATGGTGTACTGTGGGACAATACCGTATTCCTCTAGGAATTTCGCAAATGGTCCTAGATATTATTCACTTGAGCCATCATATCTACCGTAGTACTCACCACCACGATCAGATCTGACATTTTTAATCCTTTGTTTGAGTTGATTCTCAACTTCAACTTTATAAGCTTTGAACATGTCGAAAGATTGAGATTTCTTATGAATGAGATATAGGTACCTATAATGTGAGTAATCATTTATGAATGTTATGAAATATTTTTGACCATTACAGGATGCCGTAGAAATGGCTCACAAATATTTGTATGAATTAATTCTAAGACGTCTAAAGATTTGTTGGCACCCAATCTCTTGGTTTTGGTATGTTTTCCCTTAGTGCAATCGACACAGACATCAAAGTCTGTGAAGTCAAGGGACTCTAAAATACCATCAGACACAAGGCTTTCAACTCTAACTTTTGAGATATGACCTAAGCGCCTATGCCATAATGATGCTAAATTTTCCTTATTTAATTTGCGTTTAATACCACGTGATTCCACATGCAAAGTTTCATTATAGGATGCAACTGTTTCTAGCAAATAAAGGTTGTCATAAGTATTTAAATAACTAGTTCCAATAACATTTGAACTTAAAGACAAATTAAATTGATTGTTTCTGAATGAATAATAATATCCAAATTTGTCCAATGATGAAACATAAGCTAAATTTCGTCTAAATGACGGTACAATAAAAGTGTCTTTTAAATCCAAATAAAAACTAGTTCCTAATAACAACCTCAAATTTCCAATTGCTTCCACTTCTACTGATTTTCCATCACCCACAAAGATGTGTCTTTCACTGTCACTTGGCTTTCGGTAACTCAGCCAACCCTGCATAGAAACACTTACGTGAGTAGTAGCACCAAAACCTGTAACAGCCCGATTTAGACCTTAATTAGAACGGTGGTTTTGGGACCACGAATCCGAGTCTGAAAAATATTTAAAAATTATTTTGTGTTTATTTTGTGTGAATTTATATTTGTCAAATTTTTGTAATTTAATTTTTTCGATTAGGTGTCCGATTTAATAAAAGGACTTCATCGCGTAAAATGAAAATTTGGTGGTTATTTCTAAAAGAACCTATTTGTTATTGGCTTTTTAGGGAACCTCTATGTTGTAAATAACCCACTTTCCTGTTAGTTGGACGGTATTAGGCTTACAATATAAATTTTATTATAAATTCATTAAGGTTATATTAGTAAATTAAGTTTTAATTTATAATATGTTATAATATACATAATAAAACATAAAATAAAGTTAACATATATGTTATTTCTTCATTGTTCTTGCCGAATATAAATAAAAGAAAAAGAAAGAAAACCAAGCTAGGGTTCGGCATATATTCAAGCTCAATCAAGGTTCGTTTTTGTTCAGTTTTTGATAATTTCTACTTTTTGAGATCGTTGCTTAGTAATCTTCAAGACCCAAGCTTTAATTTTTTATTTTGATGAATATTTTGAGTTGTGCCATTGTTGATAGCTTGTGATTTTTGTTGTTGGATGATGAAATATGAAAGATATATTTTAGATTCAAATGTTTTGTATTGGAGTTTTTGATGATTTTGAGTAATTAGGACTAAATTGCAAAAATAATAATTTGAGGAACTAAAATGTGAAAGAAATGAAATATATGGGTTTGTATAGATATGGGTACCATTCGCCCTAACATGGGTACTTTGAAATTTTGTGTATTTTTTGTTTTATGCAATAGGGACTAAATTGTAAAAATTGTAAACGTTAGGGGTAAAATAGTAATTTTTCCATTTATGTGTTTTTGGATGAGCGTAATTTGAATATGTTTAGATCAAGAACCAAGGAATAGTTAGGATACATATGTCATGACATAAGATTTCGATATATGTGTGCGAGTAAGACCATGGCATCGATATGTGATTCTAATATGTGTTTACGAGTAAGACCCTGTTTGGGACAGTGGCATCGATAAGAGATTACATGTAAGACCACGTCTGGGACGTTGGCATTGTATGATATATGTGTGAGCATCCGAGTGTCCTATCCAAGTCCAAATGGTTCATCAGGCATGAATAAATTGTGAATAAATTCGAAATATGAGCTAAAAGATCAGGTATGTAATAATCTGTTATCTATGGAAATAAGGTAAGTAAGCTAATTTATGTATGTTACAAGTTGTGTATGAACTTAATAATGAATATGTACAAATATGATACGTGATTTTGGCTTTGAAGATAAGTAACTTAAGTTTTATTAAAGAGATTTTTAACTATGTGTATACACATATGTGTGATTGTGTATTCAGCTACATAGGAAATATATGTGTAAAATGACATATTATGATTCTTGAGTTTATTCGAATGTATAAATGTATGTTTGATTATGTATTGACATTTTGGCTTGAAAGTTGAATAACCCTTGATTAAATAGTTTAGGAGAACATTCAGCCAAGGTAATAATGGTGCATGGAATGTATTATTTTATCTGATTTGTAGATTTATGATTAAGCATTGATAATGATAATATAATTCACAAGCTTAATCAATTTGAATATATTACTAAGTTGTTTATTTGCTTATGACTTACTAAGCTGTGGTAGTATACTCTGTGTATTATGTTACTCTATTTTATAGATTTTAAAGTCAAGCTACAAGCTCGGGGACTGTCAGCCAAGTTCATCACACTATCTACTGTTTTGGTATCTTATTAGCTAAACTTAAATTATGGCATGTATAGGCTGGAATATACTTTTGAAATTCTGAATATTGGTTATGTATATAAACCATGCGAAAATGGCTAAACTTTTATATTTGAATTCGGTCATGATAAGTATGAGTTATGTTTATCTTGGTTTTATAGTTATGTGCTGTGAAGGTATAATATTCATGACAGGTACTAAATGCTTTGAAAATGGTTTACTTAACATGACTAAATTTGATCTTATGTGTTCTTGGTTAAAACGTTAAATTAGATTGATTGTTGGTAAATTGCTAATGGAAGCTTTGGATGTGCATGTGGTGATAGGTAATAAATTCGGCTATAAAAGAATAAAAGCATTATATGTATTTATTGAAATTGATAATTCGTAATAGAAATATGAAATGTGAAACAATTAAATGTGATGGATAAATTTATATTAGCTAGATTGATTCGGTTACTAAGTGGTAAATATTGCATGTGTTTCATGAATATTTGGTCGGTTGTTTAGCAGGCATTCAGTGTTAAGTGTGATCGTTATTTTAGGATAAGTTAAGTATTACGTACATGTGCATTATTAGCATGTTCGGCCATGGTATAATGTACTAGATATACATATGTGATTACTTATTAAATTATGTAACAAGATTGTATACTTAAACATGGTTACTAAGAATTTGCTATTAAAGTTAAGTCATGTATGACATTATGGGAACAATAATTTGAGATGTCTGAATGTTGTCTTTTACTTTGTTATTGATTATGAAATTTTAGGCACACTAATTTGCATATATAATAAGTGTACTTCTTGTTGGTATGATCATGAAATGGTTAAAATTTACTAAGGCCAATTGCATGTAACTTAATGACTAAAGTAGTTGTGTACAAACTTTAATAATTAATATTCTAAATGATTTATACAGGAATGTATGAACAATATATCGCGTGGTTGTTTCAATTTGGAGTGAGGTGTAAAGCATGGACATTTCAAATTGATTATTACTTAAGCCATATATGTGGTGATTTAAGGTGTGCATTATGATTTATTAAATTATAAGAATGTGTGTGATTTTGGTGGCTGTATCTATAATAACATAGGTGGTAATAGAAGCATGTTAAACCATGTTGATAATAGATAATGTTGTACAATTACATGCATTATATACTGTTAATAATAAGTTGAGATTTGTTGTGACCTGTATATGCAAAGTGTAATTTGTTGTTTGTTCTGAATTGTGAATTGATTATATTTTATTTATAAATAAGTTGGACTTGATTAATTATATATATATATATATATATATATATATTAATGAATGTTTTGAAATAGTGTTTTTGATCGGTAATGCCTCGCATCCCTAATTTGGAAACTGATGTGGGTTAGGAGTGTTATATTTTGTTGGTATCAGAGCTACGGTTTAGTCGGTTCTAGGACTAGCATAGCGTGTGTGAGTCTAGCTATACAAGCCATATTATATACTACAATAGTGTGATGTCTTCTGACATTTGAAAATGTGTTTTTATATAGTAAATGGATCCCGATAGAGCTGTAGCTGATGATGTCGAGAGTGTAGCGCCTGCTCTCGCGCAAGGGACAGCGTCTGCTGATTCTAAACCGACTTCGGGTAATCAGGAAAGTGAGGCTAAACAAGCCTTTTATCAAATGATGAATGACTGGTTTACTCAATATATCCAGACTAATCCGGCTGCACAACAACTTCCACCCCCAATTAATCCATCTTCAATGCCTGCTATACCTCAAGTAAGTGATCCACTGAGATTATATAAGCCACCTGTTGACAAAATCAGAAAACACGGGGCTGAAAAGTTAAAAGCTAATGATGAGGATGATGCTAAGCAGGCTGAGTTCTGGCTTGATAATACTATCTGTGTGTTTGATGAACTATCCTGTACCCCAGATGAATGTTTGAAATGTGTCATATCCTTGCTTCGAGACACAGCATATCACTAGTGGAATACCCTAGTATTGGTGGTTCCAAGAGAATAGGTGACCTGGGAATTCTTTTAGACTAAGTTTCGTAAGAAATATATCAGCCAGAGATTTATTGACCAGAAGTGTAAAGAATTTCTGAAGCTGAAACAGGGTCGGATGACCGTGATAGAGTACGAGCGAAAATTCATGAGACTCAGTCGGTATACCCGAGAGTGTGTTTCTATGAAGCCATAATGTGTAAAAGATTTGAAGATGGGCTGAACGAAGACATTAAACTGCTAGTTGGCATACTTGAGATAAAAGAGTTTGTGGTACTGGTTGAGCGAGCTTGCAAAGCTAAAGAGCTCGGGAAAGAAAAAAGAAAAGCTAACTTTAAAGCTAGAGATACACGCAAAAGAACATCCGGTAAGTCATTCTAGTCAACATCAAAGAAGTTCTGAGATGATTTCAATCGTTCTAAAGCCAGTTCAACTTACTCCAGACGGGATCAGAATAGACCACCAGTGAGCTCGAGGGCTACCTCAGTAGCGAGTGTGGGTAATGTTAGATCAAATCAACCCGAGGGTAAACATTGTGGCAAACGACATTCCGACAGTTGCAGGTTGCATGATCGGGCTTCTTTTAAATGTGGATCGATGGATCACTATGTTCTTGATTGCCCAATGTTAGCTGAGGAAAATCTAGTGCAGAATACGAGATCGGATAATACTGTAGCACGAGGTAGACCACCCAGAAATGCTGGTAATGCTAGTGGTAGTCACAGAGGGACTAAAGATACAACAGTCAGATCTGAGGCTTGTGCACCTGCCAGAGCCTATGCTATTCGCGCACGAGAAGAGGCTTCATCCCCAGATGTTATTACTGATACATTCACTCTTTATGATACTAATGTAATTGCATTGATTGATCCTCGTTCTACTCATTCTTTTATGTGTGTGTGACATTATTATTCAGCAAGACTCTGTCTGTTAAGTCTACTGAGTTTGTGATTAGAGTGTCAAATCCCTTGGGCCGGTGTATTATGGTTGACAAAGTGTGTAAGAATTGTCCCTTGATGGTTCGAGATTTTTGCTTTTCAGCTGATTTGATGTTGCTGCCATTTAATGAGTTCGACATAATTTTGGGTATGGACTGGTTGACTTTGTATGATGCTATTGTAAACTGCAAAAGAAAGACTATTGATCTATGGTGCTAGAATGATGAGATTGTTCGGATTGAATCTAGTGATTTGAAAGGGTTACCAGCAGTGATTTCTTCGATGTTAGCTCAGAAATATGGGAGAAAAGGCTGCGAGGCTTACTTTGCATATGTGTTTCATAGTAAAATGGCTGAAAGGAACATTGAATCAATGCTAGTTGTATGTGAGTATCTAGATGTGTTTCCTGAAGACTTACCGGGTTTACCCCCTATTCGGGAGATAGAGTTTGGTATTGAGTTAATGCCTGGGACGACTCAGATATCCATAGCTCCGTACAAAATGACACCTACAGAATTAAAAGAATTGAAAGCTCAATTACAAGAATTAACAGATAGAGGTTTTGCACAACTGAGTTTCTCTCTGTGGGGTGCACCTATGTTGTTTGTGAAAAAAAAAAGACGGAACTATGAGAATGTGCATTGATTATAGACAGCTTAATAGGGTGACTATAAAGAATAAGTATCTGTTGCCACAGATTGATGATCTGTTTGATCAGCTGAAAGGGGCTATAGTGTTTTCAAAGATAGACTTGAGATTAGGCTACTATCAATTGCGAGTTTAAGACTCCGATGTGCCAAAGACTGCTTTTTGAATGAGATATAGACACTATGAGTTTTTGGTTATGCCTTTCAGACTCATAAATGCACCTGGTATTTTCATGGATTTGATGAATTGGATCTTCAGACCGTATCTGGACCGATTTGTGGTTGTGTTTATAGATGACATTTTGATCTATTCCCGTGATGAAACCGAACATGCTGAACATTTGAGACTTGTGTTACAGACCTTGTGAGATAAGTAGTTGTGTGCAAAATTCAGTAAATGTGAGTTTTGGTTATGTGAAGTCAGATTTCTAGGTCATGTGGTATCAGCATCGGGTATTCGGTTTGATCCGAGCAAAATTTCAGCTATACTTGTTTGGAAACCTCCTAAGAATGTTTCTGATGTCTGAAGTTTTTTGGGACTTGCTGGTTATTATAGACGATTCGTGAAAGGTTTCTCTATGATTGCAGCTCCGATGATGAAGCTACTGTAAAAAGATGTTAAGTTCGAGTGGTCAGAGAAGTGCCAGAAAAGTTTCGATCAGTTGAAAGTCCTTTTGACTGAAGCTCCAGTGCTAGTTCAACTAGAATCGGGTAAAGAATTTGTTATCTATAGTGATGCATCTTTAAATGGTTTAGGCTATGTATTGATGTAGGAAGGAAAGGTTATAGCTTATACCTCAAGATAGTTAAAGGCACATGAAAAGAACTATCCGACACACGACCTAGAGTTGGCAGCTATTGTGATTGCATTGAAAATTTGGCACCAGTATCTGTTTGGAGGGAAATGTCATGTTTATTCTTATCATAAAAGCTGAAATACTTGATCACTCAGAAAGATCTGAATTTGAGAAATGCCGATGGTTGGAATTGCTAAAAGATTACGAGCTTGTGATTGACTACCACCCGGGGAAGGCTAATGTTGTTGCAGATGCTTTAAGCCGAAAATCACTGTTTGCTCTGTGTGCAATGAATGCGTATGTGGCTATATCTGATGATGGTTCAATAATAGCTGAATTGAAAGCAAGACCGTTATTTGTTCAACAAATTTGTGATGCCCAGAAGGTCGATAATGAATTACTAGCAAAACGAGCTCAGTGTGATACAGATGCTGATTCAGAATTTAGAGTTGATACTGACGTCTGTTTGAGATTCAAAAACCAAATATGTGTTCCGAGAAATTCAAAGTTGATTCAGATGATTTTGAATGAAGCTCACAGCAGTCGGTTATCTGTTCATCTAGGTGGCACAAAAAGGTATAATGATATGAAACAGCTTTATTGGTGGCATGGTATGAAACGGGACATTTCTGATTTTGTTGCAAGATTGTTAGTCTGTCAACAAGTAAAAGCCAAGCATCAGGTACCTTCGGGCTTACTTCATCTGATTATGATACCAGAATGGAAATGGGACAGAGTTACGATGGACTTTGTATCGGTTTACCGTTGACACTGAGCAAGAAAGATGCAATCTGGGTTGTTCTAGATAGATTGTCTAAATTGGCTCATTTTGTTCCAATACGTACAGACTACTCACTAGATAAGCTAGTTGAATTGTATGTCTCTCAGATTGTGAGATTACATGGTGTGCCTATATCTAATGTTGTAGATAGAGATCCGAGGTTTACATCGCGGTTCTGGATGAAATTGCAAGATGCACTAGGTATGAAATTACATTTCAGTACTACTTTCCATCCACAAACAGATGGCCAATCTGAGTGAATTATTCAGATACTTGAGGATATGTTCAGATGTTGCATTCTCGAGTTTGAAGGAATTTACGTATAATAACAGCTTTCAATCGAGTATCAAAATGGAACCTTATGAGGCTTTGTACGATCGTAAATGTCGTACACCATTGTACTGGACTGAGCTCAGTGAAAATAAGATACACGGGGTCGATTTGATCAGAGAAACTTAACAGAAAGTGAAAGTGATCCATGAAAGTTTGAAAGCAGCATCTGATCATCAGAAATCATATGCAGACTTGAAACGTAAAGATATAGAGTTTCAGATCGGAGCTAAAGTTTTCTTAAAAGTCTCACCATGGAAGAAAATACTCAGATTTGGTCTTAAAGGCAAATTGAGTCCGAGATTCATTGGGCCGTATGAGATTATAGAGCGTATCGGGCTAGTTGCTTATAGGCTGTTATTGCCACCTAAGTTAGTAAAAGATCCATAATGTATTCCATGCCTCGATGCTTCATAGATATCGATCCGACCCTTCGCAAGTGATTAGTCCATCTGAGATTGAGATTAAGCCCGATATGACGTATGAGGAAGAACCAATTCATATTCTGGCTCACGAGATTAAAGAGTTGAGAAATAAGAAGATTCCGTTAGTTAAAGTACTGTGGCATGAACACGGATTTGAGGAACCAACGTGGGAGCCAGAGGACACAATGAGAGAACGTTATCCGAACCTATTCACCGGTAAGATTTTTAGGGACGAAAATCTCTAAGGGGGGAGAGTTGTAACAGTCCGATTTTGACCCTAATCAGAACGGTGGTTTCGAGACCATGAATCTGAGTCTAAAACATATTTAAAATTTTTTTTATGTGTTTATTTTATGTGAGTTTATATCTGTGAAATTTTCCTGATTTATTTTTGTCGATTAGGTGTCCGATTTAATAAAAGGACTTAATTGCGTAAAATGAAAATTTGGTGGCTAATTCTAAAAGGGACCTATTTATTATTGGCTTTTTAAGCGGGAACCTCTATTTTGTAAATAGCCCACTTTCATGTTAGTTGGACGGTATTAGGCTTACAATATAAATTTTTATTATAAATTCATTAAGGTTATATTAGTAAATTAAGTTTTAATTTCTAATACGTTATAATATAAATAATAAAACATAAAATAATGTCAACATATATGTTATTTCTTCATTGTTCTTGCCGAATATAAACAAAAGAAAAAGAAAGAAAACCAAGCTAGGGTTCGGCATATATTCAAGCTCAAACAAGGTTTATTTTTGTTCGATTTTTGATAATTTCTACGTTTTTGAGATCGTTGCTTAGTAATCTTCAAGACCCAAACTTTAATTTTTTATTTCGATGAATATTTTGAGTTGTGCCATTGTTGATAACTTGTGATTTTTGTTGTTTGATGATCAAATATGAAAGATATGTTCTAGATTAGCATGTTTTGTATTGAAGTTTTTGATGAGTTTGAGTAATTAGGACTAAATTGAAAAAATAAAAAGTTGAGGGACTAAAATGTGAAATAAATGAAATATATGGACTTGTATAGATATGGGTACCATTCCGCCTAACATGGGTACTTTGAAATTTTGTGTATTTTGTGTTTTGTGCAATGGGACTAAATTGTAAAAATTGTAGATGTTAGGGGTAAAATAGTAATTTGTCCATTTATGTGTTTTTGGACTAAATTTAATGAAAATATGTTTGAATGAGCTTAATTTGAATATTTTTAAATCAAGAACCAAAGAAGTCAGATTTGGATCGGGGGAAAACGAAAGTTGTCGACTAGTCGATCAATACCAGTTTCTCGTTGTCCGAGGTAAGTTTATAAGCAAATAGACGTACTTAATTTTAATTAAATGTAAAGTATAGATGTAGAATTGAATTATATGATATTGTAAAAGCAATTGTCAAATGTGTATAAGCTTGGTAACGATGTTCAAGCATTCGTTTTGACTGAGTTACGATGTTCGAAAGCCCCGTATGAACCTTAGGAATAGTTAGGATACATATGTCATGACATAGGATTTCAATATATGTGTGCGAGTAATACCATGGCATCGATATGTGATTCTAATATGTGTTTACAAGTAAGACCCTATCTAGGACAGTGGCATCGATAAGAGATTACATGTAAAACCACGTCTGGGACGTTGGCATTGTATGATATATGTGTGATCATCTGAGTGTCCTATCCAATTCTGAATGGTTCATCAGGCATGGGTAAATTGTGAATAAATACGAAACATGAGCTGAAAGATCAGGAATGTAATAATCTATTATCTATGGAAATAAGGTAAGTAAGCTAATTTATGTATGTTACAAGTTGTGTATGAACTTAATAATGAATATGTATGAAGATGATATGTGATTTCAGCTTTGAAGATGAGTAACTTAAGTTTTATTAAAGAGATTTTTAACTATGTGTATAAACATATGTGTGATTGTGTATTTGGCTACATAGGAAATATATGTGTAAAATGCCATATTATGATTCTTGAGTTTATTCGAATGTATAAATGTATGTTTGATTATGTATTGACATTTTGGCTTAAAAGTTGAATAGCCCTTGATTAAATAGTTTAGGTGAACATTCGGCCAAGGTAATAATGGTGCATGGAATGTATTATTTTATCTGATTTGTAGATTTATGATTAAGCATTGATAATGATAATATAATTAGGCAAGCTTAATCAATTTGAATATATTACTAAGTTTTTTATTTGCTTATGAAATTAATAATTCGTAATAGAAATATGAAATGTGAAACAATTAAATGTGATGGAATGTATGAACAATATATCGCGTAGTTGTTTCAATTTAGAGTGAGGTGTAAAGCTTACAAATTTCAAATTGATTATTACTTAAGCCGTATATGTGGTGATTTAAGATGTGCATTATGATTTATTAAATTATAATAATGTGTGTGGTTTTGGTGGCTGCATGTATAATAACATAGGTGGTATTGGAAGCATGTTAAACCATGTTAGTAATAGATAATGCTGTACAATTAAATGCATTATATACTGTAAATAATAAGTTGAGATGTTGTGACCTGTTTATGCAAAGTGTAATTCGTTGTTTGTTCTGAATTGTGAATTGATTATATTTTATTTATAAATAAGTTGGACTTGATTAATTATATATATATTAATGAATGTTTTGAAATTGTGTTTTTGATCGGTAATACCTCGTATCCCTAATCTGGCAACAGATGTGGACTAGGACTGTTACATTTTGTTAGTATCAGAGCTATGGTTTAGTCGATTCTAGGACTAGTGTAGCGTGTGTGAGTCTAGCTATACATGCCATATTATATACTGCAATAGTGTGATGACTTCTAACGTTTGAAAATGTGTTTTTATATAGTAAATGTATCCCGACAGAGCTGTAGCTGATTCTAAATCGACTTCAGGTAATCATGAAAGTGAGGCTAAACAAGCCTTCTATCAAATGATGAATGACTGGTTTACTCAATATATCCAGACTAATACGGTTGCACAACAACCTTCACCCCCGATTAATCCATCTTTGATGCCTGCTATACCTCAAGTAAGTGATCCACTGAGATTATATAAGCCACCTGTTGACAAAATCAAAAAACATGGGGCTGAAGAGTTTAAAGCTAATGATGAGGATGATGCTGAGCGGGCTGAGTTCTGGCTTGATAATACTATCCGTGTGTTTGATGAGCTGTCCTGTACCCCAGATGAATGTTTGAAATGTGTCATATCCTTGCTTCGAGACACGGCATATCACTGGTGGAATACCCTAGTATCGGTGGTTCCAAGAGAATAGGTGACCTAGGAATTCTTTTAGACTGAGTTCCGTAAGAAATATATCAGCCAGAGATTTATTGACTAGAAGCATAAAGAAATTCTGGAGCTGAAACATGGTTGGATGACCGTGATAGAGTACGAGCAAAAAAATTCATGAGACTCAGTCTGTATGCTCGAGAGTGTGTTTCTACTGAAGCCATAATGTGTAAAATATTTGAAGATAGGCTGAACGAAGACATTAAACTGCTAGTTGGCATACTTGACGATGATCTGTTTGATCAGCGAAAAGGGGCTACAGTGTTTTCAAAGATAGACTTGAGATCAGGCTACTATCAGTTGTGAGTTAAAGACTCCGATGTGCCAAAGACTGCTTTTTGAATGAGATATAGACACTATGAGTTTTTGGTTATGCCTTTCGGACTCACAAATGCACCTGTTATTTTCATGGATTTCATGAATTGGATCTTCAGATCGTATCTGGACCGGTTTGTGGTTGTGTTTATGATGACATTTTGATCTATTCCCGTGATGAAACCGAACATACTGAACATTTGAAACTTGTGTTACAGACCTTGCGAGATAAGCAGTAGTATGCAAAATTCAGTAAATGTGAGTTCTGGTTAGGTGAAGTCAGTTTTCTAGGTCATGTGGTATCAGCATCAGGTATTCGATTTGATCCGAGCAAAATTTTAGATATACTTATTTGGAAACATCCTAAGAATATTTTTGAAGTCTGAAGTTTTCTAGGACTTGCTGTCATTATAGACGGTTCGTGAAAGGTTTCTCTACGATTGCAGCTCCGATGACGAAGCTACTGCAAAAAGATGTTAAGTTCGAGTGGTCAGAGAAGTGCCAGAAAATTTTCAATCAGTTGAAAGCCCTTTTGACCGAAGCTCCAGTGCTAGTTCAACCAGAATCGGGTAAAGAATTTGTTATCTATAGTGATGCATCTTTAAATTGTTTGGGCTATGTATTGATGCAGGAAGACAAGGTTATAGATTATGCCTCAAGATAGTTAACACCACATGAAAAGAACTATCTGACACAAGACCTAGAGTTGGCAGCTATTGTGTTTGCGTTGAAAATTTGGCACCAGTATCTGTTTGGAGGAAAATGTCATGTTTATTCTTATCATAAAATCCTGGCATACTTGATCAATCAGAAAGATCTAAATTTGAGACAACGCCGATGGTTAGAATTGCTAAAGGATTACAAGCTTGTGATTGACTACCACCCGGGGAAGGCTAATGTTGTTGCTGATGCTTTAAGCCGAAAATCACTGTTTGCTTTGCGTGCAATGAATGCGCATATGGCTATATCAGATGATGGTTCAATAATAGCTGAATTGAAAGCAAGACCATTATTTTTTCATCAAATTTGTGATGCCCAGAAGGTCGATAATGAATTACTAGCAAAACGAGCTCAGTGTGATATAGATGTTGATTTAGAATTCAGAGTTGGTGCTACGACTGTTTGAGATTCAGAAACTGAATATGTGTTCTAAGAAATTCAGTGTTGATTCAGATGATTTTGAAAGAAGCTCACAGCAGTCGGTTATCTGTTCATCCAGGTAGGACAAAAATGTATAATGATCTGAAACAACTTTATTGGTGGCATGGTATGAAACGGGACATTTCTGATTTTGTTGAAAGATTGTTAGTCTGTCAACAAGTAAAAGCCAAGCATCAGGTACCTTCAGGATTACTTCAGCCGATTATGATGGGACAGAGTTATGATGGACTTTGTATTTGGTTTACCGTTGACACTGAGTAAGAAAGATGCAATCTAGGATGTTGTAGATAGATTGACTAAATCAGCTCATTTTGTTCCGATACGTACAGACTACTCACTGGATAAGCTGGCTTAATTGTATGTCTCTCAGATTGGAAGATTACATGGTGTGCCTATATCTAATGTTTCGATTAGAGATCCGAGGTTTACATCGTGGTTATAGATGAAATTGCAAGATGTACTAGGTACGAAATTACATTTCAGTTCTGCTTTCCATCCGCAAACATATGGTCAGTCTGTGTGAATTATTCAGATACTTGAGGATATGTTGAGATTTTGCATTCTCAAGTTTGAAGGCACGTGGGAACGATACCTACCTCTAATTGAATTTGCGTATAATAATAGCTTTCAATCGAGTATCAAAATGGCACCTTATGAGGCTTTGTATGGTTGTAAATGTCGTACACCATTGTACTTGACTGAACTTTGTGAAAATAAGATACACGGGGTTGATTTGATCAGAGAAACTGAACAAAAAGTGAAAGTGATCCATGAAAGTCTGAAAACAGCATCTGATCTTCAAAAATCATATGTAGACTTGAAACATAAAGATATAGAGTTTCAGATCGGAGCTAAAGTTTTCTTAAAAGTCTCACCGTGTAAGAAAATACTCAGATTTGGTCGTAAAGGCAAATTGAGTCCGAGATTCATTGGGTCGTATGAGATTATAGAGCGCATCGGGCTAGTTGCTTATAGGCTGTTATTGCCACCTAAGTTAGAAAAGATCCAGAATGTATTTCATGCCTCGATGTTTCATAGATATTGTAACACCCCGTACCCGAGACCGTTGCCGGAGTCGGACACGAGGGGTTTGTAGACTTAAATCACTTATTTGCACAGTCCATTTTAAATTTCCAGACGAGCTGGCTAACTGCGTCACTGTCACCTGAAAAATCATATCTCGAGTTCCAAAACTCAAAAACAAGTTCTGTAAATATTTCCTGAAACTAGACTCATATGTCCATCTACAAAGTTTTTTCTAGAATTTTTGGTCGAACCAATTAGTACAGTTTATTAGTTAAAGTCTCCCCTGTTTCAGGGTTTGACTACACTGACCTTCATGCATTACGACTTATATATCTCCCTGTACAAGGCTTAAATACTTATGTCGTTTGTTTCTAAAGAAATCAGACTCGAAAATGAATCTATACATGTATGGCATGACTTCTAACTATCTCTGGTTAATTTATAATGAATTTCATAATTCCGAAAAGGGAATCCAGAAACCGCTCTGGCCCTGTTTCACAAAAACTTTAAAATCTCATAAAATACTGTTCATATGATCGTTTCATTACTTCCCTATGAAAATAGATTCATCAAGGTTAAATTACATAATTTATTCACTATTTAATTCCATTCTTACTATTTTACTAATTTTTCAAATCCACACCACTATCTGCTGTCAAGATCTGCTTTTAAGGTAAACCTTACCTATTTCATGGTTTTCCATGAATCAACTAGAGTTTGTCATACATAGCATCAAAATAATCATAATTAACCATTCCCAATGGCTAATCGTTACCAAACATTTCCATACCTCTCAATGAACAACATACCAGACGATTATAATGCTATGCTCAAAGTGTATATAAGCCATTTTCGCATGGCTATCCAAATTTATACAAAACCAAAGGGTACATGACCAACAACAAAAAGGGTAGTCCTATACATGCCATTTTCAAAGTTCAACCAAAAGTGTACCAAAAGGGCTTTGATAGTGTGGGCGACTTCGACTTCAATAATCCCGAGTCCGATAGCTGACGAACCAAAATCTATAAAACAGAGATTCAAAGAACGGAGTAAGCATTTAATGCTTAGTAAGTTTTGAGCAATAAAATTAGGCACAACTGAAGTATAGCATTCATATAACTAAACGGATAACTTCATATAAACATATTCTCAAAAATCAGTCCTACTTCACATTTCCAACCCTTATATTCATACATAAGGGATCAACTTTCCCAAAGGCCCGAAAGCTCACTTACCTCGGATGTTGTCGAACGATTTTGACGGCTATTCGATCACTTTTTCCTTTCCCTTATCCAACTTTGGTCCTCTAAGCTCTTGAGCTAATTCAAACAAATTTAACTTATTAAAGTCTCATTATGCTAGCTTCTGGCCGAATATGACAATAAATTTGATAGGTCATATGGCCACCTTTAGCTCAAATACAAAATGGTCATACGCATTTTTAATCACATTAAGCAATTTAATACCATTAATCTAACATTTCCTCATGTGCAACTTTATGACCGAATACACATATCATTAACTCAATATCGATTAACTAAGCTGTAACACCCTGAATTTGGGCCTAGAAGTTTTGGGCCTTGAGCATTGGAGTGGTTGAAGGTAGCTTATAATATTTTGTTGTGCATGTAAATTTCGCTAATGAAGGCTTGTTTTAGTGGTTAAATATGTTGAGAAGTGTTGGAGAAGTCCCGGTTTAAACACGGACTCTAGCAAAAAATTTTTGGTTTAAGGTGAATCAAACCACAGGTGTAGTAGGTAGGCCTTAAGAATATTGTTGGAGATATTGTGACACAAAAGCCTTGTGGTCTAGTGGCAAAGTAGCGCCACATAAGAGGGAGGAAGGTTGCGTTATAGAGGTGGCAAGGAGGTCCAGGTTCAAACTCATGGCAAGCGAAGAGCATTTATTTTGCTAACAAGGGGTGGCAAGAGTGGTGTTGAATTTAAACTCGATAATGGAGGATCCCACATCGGGAAGCTAACATAAGAGTGGATGTGAAGTCGGCTTTAAATAGAGGAACCATGAGGAGAGTAAAGGCACCTTTCTTGGTGATCCCTTCGCGTTATGGCGAGCTCGTTTGGGTTGGGCATCGGCTAGAAGTGCTTGGAGCGCGGATTAACTCCATCTCCTATCGTGTGTATTTATCACTACTCTTGTTGTTGGATTGCTACTTGTCATGCGATGGGTAGAAAGGGGCATGGGCCCAATGGGCCTACGGCCCAATTGGATAAGTTGTTTGATTGTGTAGTAAATATTGGATTAGGCTAGGCGAATCGCATATCTGTGGCTAGGTTTGGGCTAAAAGGGCCACACGAGTGTGGGCCCATTTGGGCCGAGAATGGGCTTTAGAGCCATTAGTATTGTTATCCATGTTTAGAATACTTTAGTTTACCAATTATTGAAATGCCTCGACTTGTAAAATTACCATTTTACCCTCGATTTCTGTAATTACCATTTTACCTCGCCATGTGAATTCACTGTTTTACCCTCGATTTACTGAATTACCGTTTTACCCTCGGTTCTGTAATTACTATTTTATCCTCGATTTACTGTAATTCTTGTTTTCCCTCGGTTCTGTAATTACTATTTTACCCTCGATTTATAGAATTACCGTTTTACCTCGGTTATGTAATTACCGTTTTACCTTCAATTTACAAAATTACCAAAATACCCTTAGTTTATAAAATCACCAAAATACCCTTAGTTTGTAAAATTACTAAAATACCCTTGGTTTACAAAATTACCAAAATACCCCTGGTTTGTAAAATTACTAAAATACCCTTTGTTTATAAAATTACCGAAATACCCTTGTAGGGTAGAATTACCATTTTGCCCCTAGGGTGTTAAATGACTATTTTGCCCTTGTGGGCAAGTGACTGACTTGGACAGTGTGATATAGACAACTTTGGAGGAGCAGCGAGGCTTGGAGTATCGACTTGGATAAGCTTGAATCGTATTATTGGACCCTGTGAAGGTAAGCAACTTATGGTCAATAAGGGTTCTTTGGCGAATAAGGTAGGGTGGATTTTGAGTTTGTTAAGCATAACTTGTATGCTAAAAATGGTGATGAATAATTGTAGGACATCGTAAGGGATCTCGAAGCGATCGTCATGAATCGGTGTGTCTTGAACACCCTTTCTTAGTTCAATTAAGCAAAAGTCGAAATGTCAAATTCCGGCATTTCATGGTCATGTAAGTATGTGAATGCTCTCAAGTCATAGAGGAATTGTTAGATCTGGCACCGCAAGGTGGTAAGCACGTTCACGTGATGCTTTAGCGTATTTCGGAAAAAGGGGCTTGATGGGCCAAAACTGGGCCCAATGGGCTTACGGACCAATATGGGTAAGAGATGGGCAAATTAGCCTGTTAGGTAGATCGTGGAATCAAATTGCATAAAACTGATAAAAATTACTGAATTAGCTTGTGCAGTAGCGTAGATCACGAAATTACCCCTAAAGAGCAAAATTACCGATATACCCCTAGGGTTTTAAATTGGCTGAACTACATGATTGATCAATGTTGTATTTTACATGATATGCTTTTATTAATATCTGTTGCATGGGGTTGGGGTATTAATGGAGGAAGTACTGAAAGTGGTTCATCCACGTCTTGGAGGCTTTGCCTCAATCGATGAATTTGAGTAGCGTTCTTTGCAACTGTGTGTGTGTGAAATTTGGGTGGGTTGAGATATTCCCACATGGTGTGTAGGGCTGGTGCAGGCGGTGTAGCGGTTGGTGGGTTGAGTAGTCTACTCGGATGGGCTTGCATTCATTATTTCATTGATACTCATGTTATTGAACGGGCCTATGGGCCACACTTGTTATGTAAAAGGGCTAAGGCCTTGCTCATGTGATTCGAAAAGGGCTTGACCTCTTGTGTCTTGTTATCTGAATAGGGCTTAGCCCAATGGGCTCGAGCTGAATTGGGCTTTGGATGGGTTTCTGATACACCGAGTTTTCCAAACTCACCCCTTCCTCTTCCCTCCTTGCGGTGAGCCCTAGTTGGTGGACTTGAGGTGGGGGATTCAGAGTGGCCATGAAGATGGATTGCCAATTTTAAATAAGTTTAGCATTTATTTTGGATTATTTTTATTATGCTTAAAGTTGTAATAAGGTCGCTCTTTTTAATTACTTATATTTTGGGGATTATTAAACTGGCTAGCACTAGGGTTCGTTTTATAAAATCTACTTGTTTTTAAAAAGATCACGATGACGCGTAAAGTTTCCGCAAAATAAATGTTTTCCAAGAAAGATAAATATTTTAAGCAAACGATTTACAACCTTAATCATTTTCTTAAGATGGTCATAATCAAACGGTTTTCTCAAAATTATACAAGATGTTAGAGTGTGGCAATGGCGGTGTGCATGTCTAGGATTGGATCCGAAGAGAGAGCTTGGTACTTAAGCAGTCCGACGGACTCACCTCCTCTTCTTCCTGGTTTCCTACCTGGTGCGCAGCTTCCATTCACTTTAACTTACTTTTAAAAGTGTATTTTACAACACCAACTCAGCTTTTCAAACTAAGTGTTTTGAACGCATCAATGTGGCGCATCAGATCCGGTCATAACATCCAGGTCGGGTTTGGGGTGTTACATAAGCACTTAAACAAATTCTCTTTAACTATACACACATTCGGCAATGACAAAGACAATTTAGCAAACCTTAAATTCAACTTATAACAATATATATATATACTCAATATTCAAAGCATTTAACATCACTTCACCATAATTTTTACATCATGGCCGAATGTTCCTTTGAACCATTTACCCTTACAAGGCATAAATTTCACCATCAAAACTAACAAGCTTATAATCCCATGACCGAAACCTTTAACAACACCAATTAAAAATACTTCATGGGTTTGAGGTAAAACCGAGAAAGAAACTCATAATTATCGAGATATAAGCACTAACATTGTTCATCTAGATTTAGCATGAAACAACATCCATCACCCTTTCATCTAGATTTAGCATGAAACAACATCCATCACCCTTATAATTACCATAGCCGAAAACCTTACTCATTCCAAAATCCAAATCTCAACTTGGGTCACAAAAATAACTTGATATCTCATCAACACAACATCAACACCAAGCAAGAATGATACATCCATGGCCGAGTGTCATCTCCATCACATAGCAAGATTTAGACCATGGGCTAGGTAGAACTCAAGCTAACAACTAAAACATGCATGCATCTCATGGAACATCATCAAACATACCTCCTCCTAAACACCAACCAATCGAACATGAAGCAAGAAAACTCCTTTCTTCTTCCTTTGATTTTTGGTCAAGAAGAACAAAGAGGATGAAGCCTTTTTTCTTTTTTTTCTTCGAGGTACGGCACAATGGAGGAACAACCACACACATTTTTTGTTTCTCCTCCTACTAACACTAATATTTTATTGCCCATGTTCTTTATTTTATTATTCCTAACATAAAGCATTAACCCAACATGTTCATGACATGTTTTTAGCCATAACATTTTGTCCACCCTCATGCTCATGGCGGCCACTACTAATTAGGGGAAAAATTGACATGCAAGTCCACCCTTTTGATTACATGCACTAATAGATCCTTATAGATTAACCTATCACATTTCAAAAGTGTCACACATAAGTCCTATTGACTAAATTTACATGCAATTTACTAAATCGAAGCTTAAAACTTTCACACATTCATATTCACATATTTTAGACAATAAACATTATATTCGAATAATTTGGTGACTCGGTTTAGCGGTCCCAAAACTACTTTCCGACTAGGGTCACTTTAGGGCTGTCACAGATATCGATCTGACCTTCATATGTGATTAGTCCGTCTGAGATTGAGATTAAGCCCGATATGACGTCTGAGGAAGAACCAATTTGTTTTCTGGCTCACGAGATTAAAGAGTTGAGCAATAAGAAGATTCCATTAGTTACAGTACTGTGCATAAAAACAATTTGAGGAAGCAACGTGGTAGCCAGAGGACATATTGAGAGAACGTTATCCGAACCTATTCACCGGTAAGATTTTTTGGGGACGAAAATCCCTAAGGGGGGAGAATTGCAACAGCCCGATTTTGACCCTAATCAGAACGGTGGTTTCGAGACCATGAATCTGAGTCTAAAAAATATTTAAAAATTATTTTCTGTGTTTATTTTGTGTGAATTTATATCTGTGAAATTTTTGTGATTTAATTTTGTCGATTAGGTGTCCGATTTAATAAAAGAACTTAATTGCGTAAAAGAACTTAGCATGAAACAACATCCATCACCCTTATAATTACCATAGCCGAAAACCTTACTCATTCCAAAATCCAAATCTCAACTTGGATCACAAAAATAACTTGATATCTCATCAACACAAGATCAACACCAAGCAAGAATGATACATCCATGGCCGAGTGTCATCTCCATCACATAGCAAGATTTAGATCATAGGCTAGGTAGAACTCAAGCTAACAACTAAAACATGCATGCATCTCATGGAACATCATCAAACATACCTCCTCCTAAACACCAACCAATCGAACATGAAGCAAGAAAACTCCTTTCTTCTTCCTTTGATTTTTTGGTCAAGAAGAACAAAGAGGATGAAGCCTTTTTTTCTCTTTTTTTTCTTCTAGGTACGGCACAATGGAGGAACAACCACACACATTTTTTTGTTTCTCCTCCTACTAACACTAATATTTTATTGCCCATGTTTTTTATTTTATTATTCCTAACATAAAGCATTAACCCAACATGTTCATGACATGTTTTTTAGCCATAACATTTTGTCCACCCTCATGCTCATGGCCGGCCACTACTAATTAGGGGGGGAAATTGACATGCAAGTCCACCCTTTTGATTACATACACTAATAGATCCTTATAGATTAACCTATCACATTTCAAAAGTGTCACACATAAGTCCTATTGACTAAATTCACATGCAATTTACTAAATCGAAGCTTAAAACTTTCACACATTCATATTCACATATTTTAGACAATAAACATTATATTCAAATAATTTGGTGACTCAGTTTAGCGGTCCCGAAACTGCTTTCCGACTAGGGTCACTTTAGGGCTGTCACAACTCTCCCCCACTTAAGAAATTTTCGTCCCCGAAAATCTTACCGGTAAACAGGTTTGGGTATCGTTCTTTCATAGATTTCTCGGGTTCCCAAGTAGCTTCTTCCATCCCGTGTTTGAGCCATAACACTTTTACTAAAGGAACCTTTTTGTTTCGCAACTCTTTCACTTCACGAGCTAGGATACGAATTGGTTCTTCTCCATAACTCATATCGGCTTGAATTTCAACCTCGGAGGGACTTATTATGTGCGAAGGATCAGATCTGTAATGTCGAAGCATCGAAACATGAAAAACGTTGTGGATCCTTTCGAGTTCAGGGGGTAAAAGCAACCTATATGCAACTGGACCAACTCGTTCGGAGATTTCATATGGCCCAATGAATCTTGGACTCAACTTGCCCTTACGCCCAAATCTGAGTATCTTTTCCAAGGTGAAACTTTAAGAAACACTTTATCTCCCACCTGATACTCAATGTCCTTTCGCTTCAAATCGCGTCGACTTCGATGATCCGATGTCGCCTTGGACTTTCACGAATTATTTTTACTTTCTGCTCAGCATCTTTAATCAAATCAACTCCAAAAATTTTTCTTTCACTGAGCTCAGTCCAAAACAATAGTGTACGGCATTTTCGACCGTACAAAGCCTCGTAAGGTGCCATCTTAATACTTGATTGAAAACTATTGTTGTAAGCGAATTCAATCAAAGGTAAATACCGATCCCATGAACCACTAAACTCGAGGATGCAACATCTCAACATATCCTCAAGTATCTGAATTATCCGCTCAGATTGACCATCGGTTTGTGGATGAAAAGCGGTGCTAAAATGCAGCTTGGTACCCAAAGCTTCTTGCAATTTCTTCCAAAATCGCGAGGTGAATCTCGGATCTCTATCCGACACAATAGAAATCGGTACCCCGTGTAATCTCACAATCTGAGAAACATACAACTCAGCTAGTTTTTCCAATGAAAAGTCCGTGCGTACGGGGATAAAGTGAGTCGACTTAGTTAGTCTATCCACGACAACCCAAATCGCATCTTTCTTACTTGCCGACAATGGCAACCCAGATACAAAATCCATCGTGACTCGATCCCATTTCCATTCAGGTATCATGATCTGCTGAAGTAAACCCGTAGGCACTTGATGTTCCGCCTTCACTTGCTGACATATTAAACACTTCGAAACAAAATCAGAAATGTCTCGTTTCATACCATGCCACCAAAGCGGCGTCTCGGATCGTTGTACATTTTCGTACTCCGGGTGAATTGACATTCAGCTACAATGAGCTTCGTTCGTAATCATCGAAATGAGTCTGAATTTCTTGGAACACACAACCGACTTCGAACCTCAAACAATCGTCATCATCAATTTGAAACTCTGATTCCATATTGGGAACACATTCAGCCCATTTTGCAGCCAATTCATCATCGACTTTCTGGGCTTCACGAATTTGATGAATCAGTAATAGTTTGGCCTTTAATTCTGCCACTAACACATTGTCGGATAGAATGCAGACAAGTGTACATTCATCGCAGTAAAAGCAAACAAGTGATTTACGACTTAAGGCATCCGCAACCACATTAGCCTTTCCGGGTGATAGTCAATGACAAGCTCATAATCTTTTAACAACTCGAGCCAACGTCTTTGTTGCAGATTCAAGTCTCTTTGAGTCATCAAATATTTGAGACTTTTGTGATCCGAATATACATGGCACTTCTCACCAAATAAGTAGTGTCGCCATATTTTCAAAGCGAATACGATGGCAGCTAGTTCGAGATCATGGGTCAGATAATTTTTCTCATGTGGCTTTAATTGTCTCGACGCATAGGCCACAATTCGACCTTCTTGCATCAATACGCAACCCAACGCAAGTAGGGATGCATCACTATAAATGACGAACTCCTTGCCTGATTCGGGCTACACTAGTACTGGAGCTTCCGTCAAGTGAGTTTTCAATTGTTCAAAACTTTTCTGACACTTTTCTGTCCATTCAAACTTAACATCCTTCTGAAGTAGTTTCGTCATTGGTGTGGCTATCATCGAGAAACCTTTCACAAACCGCCGGTAGTAACCCGCAAGTCCCAAAAAGTTCCGAACCTCATTAATATTTCTCGGAGGCTTCCAGTTAAGTATGGCTGAAATTTTACTCGGGTCAACTCGAATACCCGATACGGATACCACATGACCCAAGAAGCTAACCTCTCTTAGCCAGAACTCACACTTACTGAACTTAGCATATAACTGCTTATCCCGTAAAATTTGCAACACTAATCCCAGGTGTTCAACATGATCGGTTTCATTTCTCGAATAAACCAAAATATCATCGATAAACACGACTACAAACCGATCCAAATACAGTCTGAAGATCCGATTCATCAAATCCATAAATACCACAGGGGCATTAGTGAGCCCAAACGACATCACTAAGAACTCATAGTGACCGTATCTCGTTCTGAAAGCAGTTTTGGGTATATCCGAATCTCGAATTCGCAACTGGTAATAACCCGATCTCAAATCTATCTTTGAAAACACTGAGGCTCCCTTTAGTTGATCAAACAAATCGTCAATACGTGGCATCGGATATTTATTCTTTATTGTCACCTTATTCAGCTGACGATAGTCGATGCACAACCTCATGGTTCCGTCCTTCTTTTCACAAACAATCTTGGTGCACCCCAAGGTGAGAAACTTGGTCGGCGAAACCTCTATCCGTCAATTCTTACAACTGAGCTTTCAACTCTTTTAACTCGGTTGGTGCCATACGATACGGAGCTATCGAAATCGGCGTAGTCCCAGGTACAAGCTCAATGCCAAACTCTACCTCCCGAACAGGTGGTAAACCCGATAATTCTTTGCGACAAACATCCGGGTATTCACAAACCACCGGCACAGATTCGGGTTTCTTTTCTAACTCTTTTTCATCAAGTACATACGCAAGGTATGCTTCGCACCCTTTTCTTACATATTTCTAGGCCAACATTGATGATATTACAGCTGGCAACCTATTTAAGTCAGTAGACTCAACTCGGATAATCTCGTTATTTACACACCTCAGATCGATGGTTTTTCTTTTGCAATATACAATTGCATCATGTACGGTCAACCAATCCATACCGAGGACAACATCAAATTCGTCAAACGGTAAAAGGCTCAAATCGGCCGGAAAACAGGAACCTCTAATTTCTAAGGGACATTTCTTACACACTTTGTCGACAAGCATGTAACGACCCAAAGGATTTGACACCCGAATTACAAACTCAGTAGACTCAACAGGTAGAGTCTTACTAGATGCTAAGGTTTCACATATATAAGAATGAGTAGAACCAGGGTCAATCAAAGCAATCACATTAGTATCAAAGAGAGTAAAAGTACCGGTAATAACATCTGGCGAATAAGCATCCTCGCATGCGCGAATAGCATAAGCTCTAGCAGGAGCACGAGCCTCAGATCTGGTTGTAGCATCTCTAGATCCTCTCTGACCGCCACTAGCATTGCCCGTATTCCTAGATGGTCTACCTCGAGTAGTGGTAGCACCCGGTTTCCCACTCTGATTTACATTCTGTTCAGACAACCTCGGGCAGTCTTTAATGAAGTGGTCAACTGATCCGCACTTGTAACAGGAGCGGTCATGAAATCTACAACTCCCCGAATGCCATTTACCACAATACTGGCACTCCGTTCAGTCTCAACGATCATTTCCAACACTGGCGATCGAAGTGACACGTGTGCTCACAGGGGGTCGATCGCGATCTCGTCTAGAAAAACCCGAAGTGTCCCTAGACCGGCCTAAGTTATCTCTAAATTTCTTCGATGACTGCTGAAAGGGCTTTCCTGAAGATCTCTTACGAAACTCCTTTGCTCCCATATCGGCTTTCATTTTCTCCTTACTGAGCTCCTCGGCTTTGCAAGCTCGCTCGACAAGTACCACAAATTCTCGGATTTCTAAAATGCCAACATACAGCTTTATATCATCATTCAGTCCATCTTTGAAACGTTTACATCACGACTTCTGAAGAAATGCATTCTCGCGTCCGGCTAAGCCTCACAAATTTTCGTTCATAGTCGGTAACCGACATGGAACCTTGTTTAAGTTCAAGAAATTCCTTCCGTTTTGGTCAATGAATCTCGATCGATATACTTCTTTCAAACTCGGTTTGGAAAAACTCCCAAGTTACTTGCTCTCGGGCACAACTGTAAATCAACGTATTCCAACAATAGTAGGCGTAATCACGTAGCAAGGAGATAGTACACTTTAGGCACTCATCGGGTGTAAGACCCTTACCTTCTATCGTCGCTTAACAGGATACAAGGTATTACCGAATATAATACATACCATTAAACATAACCGAGATATAAATATGTCATCCAATTTGATAGTGCATCATTATAACATATGTCTTGAACAATATTAGCCAACTTTAATGGCTTGTACAAAGTAGCTGGTCGAATCATCAGTAACTAATATTTTAAACCTAGACAAATATGACACGTAACAAAATAATTAAGCCTACTATACATGCCATAATTCAAAACGTTTAGTTCAAATACCCTAAAGTATGATAGTGCGGGTAGATCTTCACGATCCTTAACTCCTGAGCAAGCCGAAGGACACTATAAGACAAAAGAGAGAAACAAAGTAAGCTTATAGCTTAGTAAGTAAGTATGTAAATACTAATTAAAGAATCTAACATGTTTACACAACAATTCAAGTATATCTACTTTAACTTCACTATTCATTCCACTTTGATTAAGCTGTCTCTGCTGCGTCATATTCACTAAATAAATCATAACTCGAGTTACAAAACTCGAAATTTAAATCCGTAAAATTTCCCTGAATCTAGACTCATAAAGCTTTTTGCTAATTTTTTTCTATAATTTTTGGTTCAGCCGATTAGTACAGTTTATTAGTTAAAGTTTCCCCTGTTACACAGCTCGACTGATCTGACCTCTGTTCACTACGAATTGAATTTCTCTCAGTACACAATTCAAACAACCCTGAAGTCTGTTTCATTTAAAACTAGTCTCAATAAGGAATTTATGCATGTAAACTATATTTCTTAATTTGCTTTGTACAATTTTAATGATTTTTCAAAGTTGGAACAGGGATCACGTATTCATCCTGAGCAAGTCACATACAATTGTAAATATCTCAAAATATAGAATTCCTTTGCTTGCTCTGTTTCTTTTATATGAAAGTAGACTCATTAAACTTTAATTTCACATCTCATTCAACCTCTAATTATATTCCTCCTATTTTTGGTGATTTTTCAAAATCACGTCACTGCTACCATCTAAAAACAGTTTTAATGCTAATTTCACTCTTTCACACATTCTTTATGCTAACCTTATTTTATCTTATATTTGTATATACCACAAATCATTTTCACTACATTTCATTCACCATAAGTGTAGGTCCAAACCACAATATCACCACAAAACCATCCCGTTGAACAATTCGGATCAATCCTCGATATTTAATGGTTTGACACGCCCCACCATCATACTTCGTTTAGTTCGGCTCTCTTGTACACATGGTGAACACTTAGTACCACTCATGCGACCTAACCGATTTGTCTCGTAGCTCTCTTGTCTACATGGTGTCCTTCACTTGGAATCACGCATGCGACCTAGCTACATTTATCTTTCACGTAGCTCTCTTGTCTACATGGGATACATCTCGTATCACACATGTGACCTAGCTACTCTGAGGTGTCTCGTAGCTTTCTTGTACACATGATGTGCACTCGGCATCATACATGTGACCTAGCTACGCCCTCTATTTCATTCGATCTCTCAGAATGTTCAACCGGATCTCTCTCTATATTTATTTCCATTCTTCCAATAGTCGATTTACATTTTAACATCAGCTAGTATATTTATATAATAGGCTGAAATATAAGAATGTACATGAAATTATTGTAATATTTACATACAAACTTACCTTGGTACAAAATGTGAAAATTTTGCAATTTAGTCCAAAACTTTTTCCTTCCCCCGTTCGAGATCAAGTCCGCGTCTTTCTTGATCTATAATAACACATTTAGCTCATTTAATACTCATACTATTTATTTCAATCCAAAAATCACATCATGGAAAAATTACATTTTGCCCCTAACTTTACAAAATTACAATTTTGCCCCTAGGCTCGGGAATTTAATTTCAGCCCTTATTCTTATATTTTATGATATGCTGAACATTTTCTCTTCTACAACAACATCAAATTCTCACTCTATCATATAGTTATGAACAATAGGTATTTTTACCGATTATCTTGCTTTTACTCGTTTTCACTTAAAACCGAGTAGCACAAGTTATTTAACATAATTTAAAACCTCATATTCTATCATAAAACATCAAAATACACAAATTTCACCTATGGGTATTTTTCCAAATATGAACCCTAGGTTAAATTATTACTAGCATAAGCTTAATCGAGCTTTGGATTCCAAAACGTAAAGAACATTAAAAGCGGGCTTGGAATCACTTACTATGGAGCTTGAAAATTGAAGAAACCCTAGCTATGGAGAGAGGAGAATTCGGCAGCAACTAAGGAGGATGATGATCAATTTTGTGTTATTTTTCCCATTTTATTTCATTTAATATCCAAATGACCAAAATGCCCTCCTTACTAAACTTTCAAAAATTCCTTCCATGTCCTAATTTTGTCCATGAACTTAAAATTGGTCAAATTGCTATTTAAGACCTCCTAATTAATATTCCAAAACAATTTCATACTAAAACTTGGGATGCAAATTTTGCAACTTATTCGATTTAGTCCCTACTTTCAATTTAAGCACTTTAGGCATAGAATTTCATCACGAAATTTTCACACAATCATGCAATCATATCATAAACCCCAAAATAATTATAAAACAATTATTTCTATCTCAGATTTGTGGTCACGAAACCACTATTCCGATTAGGCCCTAATTCGGGTTGTCACAATTCTCCCCCTTTTGAGATTTTCGTCCCAGAAAATCTTACCAGAAAGAGGTTTGGGTCTTGTTTCCTCATAGCTTCCTCGGGTTCCCACGTAGCCTCTTCTATCCCATGTCCGTGCCACAATACTTTCACTAAAGCTATACTTTTATTTCTTAACTATTTAACCTCTCGAGCCAAAATCTTTATTGGTTTCTCCTCATAGGTCATATCCGATCGAATCTCAATTTCATTGGGAAATCACATGTGAAGGATCAGAACGATAACGTCACAACAATGATACATGAAACACGTTATGAATTCTTTCTAACTCTGCCGCTAAGGCCAACCGATATGCCAATGGTCCAATTCTCTCAAGAATCTCAGACGGCCCAATAAAACGCGGACTCAACTTGCTTTTTCGACTAAATCTCGAATCTTTTCCATGGTGACACCTTCAAGAACACTTTATCACCCACACGAAATTCAATCTCTTTTCTTTTAAATCGCATATGACTTTTGTCGATCTGAAGCGACTTTCAAGCAATCCCGAATTACTTTTACTTTCTCTTGGTTTCTTTAACTAGATCAACTCCATGAATCATTTCTCACTAAGCTCGGTCCAATATAAAGGAGTCCGACACTTACGACCATACAAGGCTTCAGACGGTGCCATTTGTATACTTGATTGATAACTGTTATTGTAGGCAAACTCAATCAAAGATGGATATTTCTCCCAACTACCTCCAAATTCTAAAACACAAGATCTAAGCATATCTTGAGTACCGGATTACTCTTTCCGTTTGACCATCTGTTTGTGGATGAAATGCGGTACTAAAGTTCAATTTTGTACCCAAAGCTTCTTGTAACTTTTTCCAAAATCTCGAGGTAAATCTTGGATCTCTATCGATATTATAGACATAGGTACTCCGTGCAACTTCACAATTTCAACAATATATAATTCGCTAATTTATCAAGTGAGTAATCAGTACGTCTTGGTATAAAGTGGGCTGACTTTGTTAATCTATCAACCACTACCCAAATAGCATCCTTCTTTTAGGAGTTAAAGGCAAACAGGTTACAAAATCCATGGTAATCTTGTCCCATTTCCACTCGTGCACCATTACGGTTGAAGTAATCTCAAGGCACTTGATGTTCAACTTTTACTTGTTGACAGATCAAACACTTGGTTACAAATTGAAATGTCCTTTTCATACCGGCCACCAATATGACTTCTTTAAATCATTATACATTTTTGTGCTACTAGAATGAACTGATAAATGACCATTGTGCGCCTCATGTAATATTTTCGAATCAATTTATCGTTTTTCGGCACACATATCCTGTCTCGAAACATCAAGCAGTCATCCGGTCCAACTCGAAAATCTGAGTCGTAACTTCGATTCGCATTGAGTTCTCTTGATCCGCAACTCACTATCATTCTTTTGAGCATCACAAATCAATCAAGAAATAACGGTTTAGCTCTCATCTCGCTAAGATTGACCCATCATCGACAATGCTAACCACGTGTTCATGGCTCTCAAAGTAAAAAGAAATTTTACGCTCAAGGCGCCAAGAACTACATTTGCTTTTCCGGATGGTAATCAATCACTAGATCATAATCCTTTAATAATTCAAGCCATCTTATTTGTCGCAGATTCAGATCCTTTTGATTTATCAAGTATTTCAAACTTTTGTGATCGGTAAAAATTCGGCATTTTTCACCGTACAAATAATGTCGCCAAATCTTCAAGGCAAAAACAACAATGCCGGCCCAAATCATGTGTAGGATAGTTCTTCTCATGCGGTTTTAACTGTCTCAAGCATAAGCTACCACTTTACCCTCTTGCATCAACACACATCCAAGGCACATCAATGATGCATCACTATAAATTACGAACTCTTTTCCCGACTCGAGTGTACTAAAATTGGTGCTTCATCAATCGTGCTTTCAACTTTTCAAAGCTTTGTTGACATTTATCATCCATTCGAACTTAACATTCTTTTGCAACAACTTAGTCATAGGAGAGGCAATCATCGAAAATCCTTCAACAAAACGTCTATAATACCGGCTAAGCCTAAAAAGCTTCTAACCTCGGATACATTCTTGGGCGGTTTCCAATCAACGATCGCAGAAATCTTGCTTGGATCCACCGAATACCATCACCGAGACTATATGCCCCAAAAATCCGACTTCACGAAGCCGAACTCACTTTACTAAACTTGGCAACAGTTTCTTTTCTCTCAAGATCGCAATATAGTTCTCAAGTGTTCGGCATGTTCAGACTCATCTCGAGAATAAATTAAAATGTCATTTATAAACACTACTACAAACTTATCCAAATATGGCTCAAGATCCGATTCATTAAGTCCATAAATATAGTTGGAGCATTTGTTGTCGAAAGGCATCACAAGAAACTCATAATGTCCATACCTTGTCCTAAAGGCGGTTTTCGGCACATCTGACTCCTTAACTCTCAGTTGGTAGTAACCAGACCTCAAATCAATCTTTGAAAACACTGTGGCCCCCTTTAACTGATCGAATAAATCATCAATCCTCGGCAATGGGTACTTGTTCTTTATAGTCACCTTATTGTCGGCGAAATCAATGCAAAGTCTCATTGAACCATCCTTCTTCTTTCTGAATAATACAGGAGCACCCCAGGGAGAGAAACTCGGTCTCACAAATCCCTTGTCTGTTAACTCTTGCAATTGAGCCTTCAATTCTTTTAATTCGGTCGGAGCCATTCTATATGGAGCAATCGAGATCGGTGCAGTACCCGGCAACAAATCAATGGCAAAATCTATCTCTCGTTCAAGGCAACCTGGGCAATTCCTCCGGAAATACATCCGAAACTCACAGACTATCGGTCGATTCAAATTTCAGTTGAGGCAACTCAATATTCATTACATAAGCTTCACACCCTTTTCTCATGTATTTCTGTGCAGACATGTGCGAAATCACCATAGGCAATTTATTTGATTCATCTGTTTCAACCCACAGAATTTCTCCATTTTCACATTTCAACTCTAGTGTCTTTTGTTTACAATCTACCTTAGCATCATACAATGTTAACCGGTCCATTCCCAAGATAACGTCAAACTCACCAAATGGTAACAACATCAAGTTGGCGGGAAACAGTGACCTTGAATCATTAATGGGCAATTCTTGCAAACCTTGTCAACTAGCACATATTGGCCTAAGGGTTCAACACTTTAATCGTAAACTCATAAATTCAACAGCAACTTTTTATTGGATACTAAATTCATGCAAATATAGGAATGAGTGGACCCGGATCAATCAATGCAATAACAATAGTATCATAGAGAAAATGTACCAAGAATGACATCGGAGATGATGCATCTTCTCGGCACGTATAGCATAAGCTCTAGCAGTGCTCTAGCTTCGATCTTGCCGTTAAATCTTTCATCACAGCTTTTACTACTAGTCCCACCTCCTGTATTTCTCGGTGGTCTACCTCTACTAGCGGTGGTATTCATCTAGCACTCAAATCTTTCTTCTTTAACATTCTCCGGACAATCTCTAATAAAATGCTCATGAGAACCTTTGAAACAAGCTCGCTTCGGTCCCCAACACTCACCATAATGTTGCTCGCCACATTGTCGACACTTTCGGGCTTTCTAGGTCGCACATTACCCACACTTGCCACCAAGTAGCTTGAGCTTTAAACCCGAATATGCTCTACCACGATCTCGTGTGAATCCCTAATTGAAACTGTCATTCGAGGTTTGTCTCTTTGGACCTCTTTGGTTGAGATTGAAATGGCTTGCTTATCTGTCTTTTTCGACATCTCGGGCCTCAATAGCGACTTTTCTTCTTTCTTTGTTCAATTCTTGACTTTAAGAGCTCGATCAACCAATACTACAAATTCTTTCAACTCTAAAATTCCTACAAGCACTTTAATGTCCTCATTCAACCCATCTTCAAATCTTCTACACATAATGGCCTCGGTGGACACACATTCACGGGCATACTTGTTGAGTCTTACAAATTCGCGTTCATACTCGCTCAGACATTTTCCCTGCTTCAATTCAACGAACTCCTTCCGCTTTTGATCAATAAATCGCTGACTTATGTATTTCTTTCTAAATTCTTCTGGAAGAAATCCCAAGTAACTTTTTCTTTTGGCACCACTGCAACCAAAGTCTTCCACCGGTGGTGTCGAATCTCTCAAAAGTGATACAAAGACACTTTAAGCATTCCTCGGTGTACATGAGAGCTCATCAAATACTGGGTAGAATTTTCAAGCCGAATTCCGCTTTCTCAAGATCATCATCGACCTTTGCTCTAAACTCTTCAGCCCCTTGTTTTCGAATCTTGTCAACCGGAGGCTTGTTCATTCTTACCAAATCTATACCTTGAGCACCACAGAATCGTCCGAGGTATAAGAGGGGTGGAGGAGGTTGAGCATTTGGATTTGCTCGAATAAATTCAAGATACCAATTGTTCATCATTTGGAGAAAGGCATCCCGAGCCTCATCTCCTTGTCTCAATGTCTCAGTCTACTTTCCACAGTAGCGGTCCCTTGTGCGGGAGCCGGCGCATTACTAAAGACATCATCCGCAGTTCCTTGAGGATCCATTACTATATTAAAACAAAACACGCTTTAGAATAATCAGAGTCACCACACTATCACAATATTTTTATGGCATGTATAGCTAGACTTTTACACACACTTTATTAGTCCGAGAACCGACTAAACCATAGCTCGATACCACTAAATGTAACACCCTTACCGTTATCGTCATTAGGAACAGATACAAGGTATTACCGAATATAATACATACCATTAAACATAACCGAGATATAAATATGTCATCCAATTTGATAGTGCATCGTATAACATATGTCTTGAACAATATTAGCCAACTTTAATGGCTTGTACAAAGTAGCTGGTCGAGTAATCAGTAACTAATATTTTAAACCTAGACAAATATGACACGTAACAAAATAATTAAGCCTACTATACATGCCATAATTCAAAACGTTTAGTTCAAATACCCTAAAGTATGATAGTGCGGGTAGATCTTCACGATCCTTAACTCCTGAGCAAGCCGAAGGACACTATAAGACAAAAGAGAGAAACAAAGTAAGCTTATAGCTTAGTAAGTAAGTATGTAAATACTAATTAAAGAATCTAACATGTTTACACAACAATTCAAGTATATCTACTTTAACTTCACTATTCATTCCACTTTGATTAAGCTGTCTCTGCTGCGTCATATTCACTAAATAAATCATAACTCGAGTTACAAAACTCGAAATTTGAATGTAACACCCGAACCCGAGACCATCGCCGGTGTCGGACACGAGGGGTTAACAAGCCAAGTTCACTTGTTTTGCCCATCCATTTGACATTTCCAGTCAGGCTGGAAAACTGCGTCACTGTCGCCTTAAAAATCATATCTCAAGTTTCAAAACTCGGAAACTGGTTTCGTAAATTTTCCCTGAATTTAGACTCATATATCCATCCATGGATTTATTTCTAGAATTTTTGGTCTGGCCAATTCGTACAGTTTATTAGTTAAAATCACCCATGTTACAGGGATCGACTGCTCTGACCTTCGCATGGTATAACTTGAATATCTCTCTGTACAGGGCTTTAATGCTGGTGCCGTTTGTTTCTAATGAAACTAGACTCAAAATGGAATCTGTAAATATAAGGTATGTCTCCTAATTCTTTTTGGATAATTTATAGTGAATTTTTAAATTTGCGACAGGGAACCCAGAAACCATTCTGGCCCTGTCTCACAATAGCTTTAATATCTCTTAACATGTAACTCCTATGACCATTTCGTTTCTTCCATATGAAAATAGACTCATCAAGGTTAATTTACATAGCTTATTAACTATTTAATTCCATTCCTACGAAATTTGGTGATTTTTCACATTCACGTCACTGCAGCTGGCAGCATCTGTTTTTAAGGTAGGTCTTACCTATTTGGTAGTCTCCATGAACCAACTAGTCTTGCCATACCTAGCTTCATATATGATCATTTTAACCATGCCAATGGCTGATCATATGACCAACATTCCCATTTCAAGCCATAGCCACATCATGACACCAAATATATACATACAAACCACAATTAGTCTAAGTTCATGCTTCCTTTTTGAGCCATTTTCGCATGGCCGTACATATATACATCACAACATATTTAACCAACATGGGGTAGTCCTATACATGCCATTTCAAGTTCAACCAAAATTTATACCAAAATGGAGGCTTGATAGTGTGGATGACTTGACTTCAACGATCCCAAATCCGATTGCTTGACGAAATCTAGAAAAGCGAGAGCCAAAGCAACGGGTAAGCATTTTTTATGCTTAGTAAGTCTCAAGGAATATAATCAACTCTAATTACAGCAATACATTCACATAGCCAAATGCATCATTTCATTAATACACATTCTTACTTCACACTTCATCATTATATAATTTCACAAAATATCAATCAATTCAATAACTGAAATTCATTAGTCGATTGAGCGAATGTTGCTCAAACATGTCGACTTTCAATGCACATATAACGTACCTTATCCTTTGGGCTTTTCGAGTGTACTAATTGAATTCATTACAGCAACCAACACTCACCTCCAGCCCAAGATTCTTGAATATAACCGGATATAATCACGTGCACAAATGCCTTGGTCTTAGCAGGATAGAATAACTTCATACGAATGCCTTGGTCTTAGCAGGATATAGCCACTAGCACAATTGCCTTGGTCTTAACCGGATATAATTTCAGCATAATTGTCTTGGGGCTTAGCCGGATATCATTCAATTTCTCATGTACACATACATCAATAATCATTGGACATACATATTTCATTTTCGTTACTAAGGCTCAAACATAAATATAATCACAAGCATATTCGCCTTGGGACTTAGCGGGTAGAATTCAAATGCTCATACATACATAATCAATAATCAATACACATCCATACTTTATTTCACATAATTCAAGTAGGGTCACTTCTTGAGGACTTACCTCGGATGTTGTCGAACGGCTTTTCGGCTATTCGATCACATTTTCCTTCCCTTGTCCAATTGTGGCCCTCTTAGCTCTTGAGCTTAATCTTGATGCCAATTTAGCCAAATCACCTTCTAGATCTCTTCTAAACCAAGCATGAAGCAAAAATCCTCTTTCTTCCCTTATGATTTTCGGCCAAAAGGATGAGAAAGGATGAACACAACAAAATTTTTCTTCCTCTTTCTCAACTCACGGCAGGGGGATTACCACACTCACACACATTTTTTTCATTTTTTATCACCCATACACCTTTGTTTATTATTTCACCCTAATGCACCAACAAAACATGTTTCATGACATGTTTAGCCCATCCTCCCTTGTCATGGCCGCCACCACCTATAAAGGGGAATTTGACATGCAAGTCCTTTATTTTGCATGCATGCTTTAATTAGTCATCACACATTTCCCCATCATACTTTCAAAGTTCACTACTAGGTCCTTTCTAGTGAAATTCACCTTTATAACACTAAACCAATCATCAAAAATGTCATACATGAATACACACATATTATAGGCATCGAAATAAATTTTAAATTATTTTTATGCCTCGGTTTTGTGGTCCCGAGACCACCTTCCGACTAGGGTCAATTTTGGGCTGTCACAACTCTCCCCCACTTAAGAAATTTTCGTCCCCGAAAATCTTACCGGTAAATAGACTTAGATATCGCTCTTTCATAGAGTTCTCGGTCTCCCAAGTAGCTTCTTCTATCCGTGCTTGAGCCATAAAACTTTCACTAGCGGAACCCGCTTGTTTATAACTCTTTCACTTCTCGTGATAGGATATGAATCGGTTCTTCCTCATAACTCATATTAGCTTGAATTTCAATTTCGATGGACTAATCACGTGCGATGGATCGGATCTATAGCGTCGAAGCATCGAAGCGTGAAAGACATCGTGAACCTTTTGAGTTCGGGGCAAAATCAAGCGATATGCCTTTGGACCGACTCGCTCTAATATCTCATATGGCCCAATGAACCTCGGGCTCAACTTGCCCTTACGGCCGAACCTGAGTATCTTTTTCCAAGGCGATACCTTGAGAAACACTTTATCGCCCACGATACTCGATATCCTTACGCTTCAGATCTGCGTCGACTTACGGCGATCGGAGGCTATCTTCGACTTTCACGGATTACTTTCACTTTCATTCAGCATCCCTAATCAAATCCACCGAAAATCTTGCTTTCACCGAGCTCGGTCAAAACAATGGTGTACGGCATTTACGACCGTATAAGGCCTCGTAGGGTGCCATCTTAATACTTGATTGAAAGCTATTGTTGTAGCGAATTCAATCAACGACAAATACCGTTCCCATGAACCACTAAACTCGAGGGCGCAACATCTTAACATATCCTCAAGTATCCGAATTATCCGCTAAGATTGACCATCGGTTTGAGGGTGAAAAGCGGTCTTTGAAATGCAACTTGGTACCCAAAGCTTCTAGCAACTTTTTCCAAAATCGCGAGGTAAATCTCGGATCTCTATCCGACACGATGGAAATAGGCACCCGTGTAATCTCACAATCGAGAAGCGTACAATTCCGCTAATTTGTCCATTGAAAAATCCGTGCGTCACGGGGACAAAGTGGGCCGACTTAGTCAATCGATCTACCACGACCCAAACCGCATCCTTCTTACTTGCGACAATGGCGGTCCGGATACAAAGTCCATTGTGACTCGATCCCATTTCCACTCGGGTATCGTGATTGGTGAAGTAATCTGAAGGCACGATGTTCCGCTTTCACTTGTTGACATATTAAACATCTCGAAACAAAGTCGGAGATGTCTCGCTTCATACCATGCCACCAAAACCGGCGTTTCAAATCATTGTACATCTTCGTACTCCCGGGTGGATTGCCATTCGGCTACAATGGGCTTCATTCGAATTATCGAAATGAGTTCAATTCTTTGGGACACACAGACGACCTTTGAACCTCAAACAATCGTCATCGTCGATTTGAAACTCCGAGTCCTTGTTGAACACACGCAGCCCGTTTTGCAACCAACTCGTCGTCGACTTTCGAGCTTCTCGAATTTGGTGTGTCAATAATGGTTTGGCTTTCAATTCAGCCACTAACACACTTTGTCGGATCGGACGGACAAGTGCACATTCATCGCTCGTAAAGTGAATAACGATTTACGACTCAAGGCATCCGCAACCACATTCGCCTTTCGGGTGATAGTCAATGATCACTCATAATCCTTTAACGGCTCGAGCCAACGTCTTTGTCGCAGATTTAAGTCTCTTTGGGTCATCAAATATTTGAGACTTTTGTGATCCGAGTATACATGGCACCTTTCACCAAATAAGTAATGTCGCCAAATCTTTAAGGCGAATCGATGGCGGCCAATTCGAGATCATGAGTCGGATAATTTTTCTCATGTGGCTTTAATTGCCTCGACGCATAGGCCACAACTCGACCTTCTTGCATTAATCGCAACCTAACCCAAGTAGAGAGCGTCGCTATAGATGACAAACTCCTTGCGGACTCGGGTTGCACTAGAATTGGGGCTTCAGTCAAATAAGTTTTCGATTGATCGAAACTTTTTGGCATTTCTCAAATCCATTCGAACTTAACATCCTTTTGGAGTAACCGTTATCGGCGTGGCTATCGTTGAGAAGCCTTTACAAATCATCGGTAATAACAAGCAAGCCCCAAAAGCTCGAACCTCGGTAATATTTCTGGAGGCTTCCAATTAAGTATGGCTGAAATTTTATTGAATTCGACTCGAATACCGATCTGAATACCACATGACCCAAGAAGCTAACCTCTCTTAACCGAACTCACACTTGCTGAACTTAGCATATAATTGCTTATCCCGTAAAATTTGCGGCACTAACCGCGGTGTTCAGCATGTTCGGTCTCATTTCTTGAATAGACCAAGATGTCATCAATGAACACGACTACGAATCGATCCAAATATGGTCTAAAGATCCGATTCATTAAATCCATAAATCTTAGGGGCATTAGTGAGCCCAAACGGCATCACTAGGAACTCATAGTGACCATATCTCGTTCAAGGCGGTCTTGGGTGCGTCCGAATCTCGGATTCGCAATTGATAATAGCCCGATCTCAAATCTATTTTCGAGAACACCGAGGCTCCTTGAGTTGATTGAACAAGTCATCAATACGTGGCAGCGGATATTTGTTCTTTATCGTCGCTTTATTAAGTCGGCGATAGTCGATGCTGCAACCGCATGGTTCCATCCTTCTTCTTCACGAACAATCTTGCGCGCCCCAAGGCGAAAAACTCGGGCGAGCAAAACCTCTATCCACCAATTCTTGCAATTGAGCTTTCAACTCCTTTAATTCCGTTGGTGCCATACGATACGGAGCTATCGAAATTGAGTGGTACCGGTACCAATTCGATGCCAAATTCTATTTCCGAACAGTGGTAAACCCGGCAATTCTTGGGAAAACATCCGGTATTCACAAACCACGGGCGCAGATTCGGGTTTCTTTTCGATTCCTTGTCATCGAGCACGTCGCAAGGTACGCTTCGCACCCTTTTCTTACATATTTACGGGCCAACATCGGCGATATTACGGTGGCAACCCCTTTAAGTCCGTAGACTCAACCCGAATTATTTCATTATTCGCGCACCTCAAATCGATAGTCTTGCTCTTGCAATTTACAACCGCATCGTGCATGGTCAACCAATCCAAACCAAGAATAACGTCGAACTCATCGAGCGGCAAAAGCATCAAGTCCGCCGGAAAACAAGAACCTCGGAACACTAGGGGACTTTTCTTGCACACTTTGTTGACAAGCACGTCATGACCCAAGGGTTTGACACCGAATTACAAACTCGAGAGACTCAATGGGCAAAGTCTTCTTTGGATGCTAAGGTTTCACATATATATGAATGAGTAGAACCGGGGTCAATCAAAGCAATCACATTTGTATTGAAAAGAGTGAAAGTACCGGTAATAACATCCGGAGAGGCAGCATCCTCGGCGTGCGCGTATGGCATAAGTCCTAGCAGAGCACGAGCCTCGGATCGATGGTAGCATCTCTAGATCCTTTCGACCGCCAACGACATTGCCCATATTTCTAGGTGGCCTACCTCGGCGATGGTAGCACCGGGTTTGCACTCGACTTACATTCATTCATGCATCCTCGGGCAATCCTTCATAAAGTGGTCGGCCGATCCACACTTATAGCAGGAGGCGATCACGAAACCAACAGCTCCCGAATGCCATTTGCCACAATGTGGACACTCCGCCTCTCTCGGCGATCATTTCCACCACCGTGATCGAGGTGACTCGTGTGGTCACAGGGGTCGATCGCGTCCTCGTCTAGAAAAGCCCAAACGCCTCTAGACCGGCTCACATCATCTCGAAATCTCTTTGATGCTTGTTGAAGAGACTTTCCGAGGACCTCTTCGAATTCTCCGGTTCCCACATCACTTTTGTTTCTCTTTTCTAAGCTCTTGACTTTACAAGCTCGCTCAACAAGTACTACGAACTCTCGTATCTCGAGGATGCCAACAAACATCCTTATATCATCATTCAGCCCATCCTCGGCGTTTACATAATAGCTTGGACGAAATCATTCTCGCGTCTGGCTAAGCCTCACAAATTTTCGTTCAGTAGTCGATAATCGACATCGAACCTTGCTTAAGATCAAGGAATTCCCTCCGCTTTTGGTCGATGAATCTCGATCGATATACTTTTTTGAACTTGGTTTGAAAGAATTCCCAAGTCACTTGCTCTCTAGGCACCACAGTCGAGTACTCCACCAATAGTAGGCGGACTCGCGTAGCAAGGAGATGGTACACTTTAAGCACTCATCGGGTGTACAGGATAGCTCATCAAGCACCGGATAGTGTTATCTAACCAAAATTCAGCTCGCTTCGGCATCATCATCATCCGTAGCCTTAAATTCAGTGGCCCCATGTTTTGAATCCTATCATTGGGGCTTACTTGACCTTATTTGGTCAGTCACCGGAGGTATTGTAGGTGTGGGGGTTGCATTTGTCGGGAATGGAGGTTGTGGAACAGCCGTGTTGGTTCGAATGTATTGATTAAACCATTCGTTCATCACACTATAAAAGGCTTGCCTAGCCTCGTCATTAGGATTGCTGGCCATAGGTTGAGAGTCCTTGGCGCTGTCCCCTTGCGGGAGCAGCGCCACACTCTCCACATCATCAGCTATCGCTCGGTTGGGATCGGGATCCATTGCTATAAACAAACACAAAGTCAAATTGTCAGAAATCACCACACTATCGATTCATCATTTAATGGCATGTATAGCTAGACCCCAAACACATCACGGTAGTCCTAGAATCGACTAAACCATGGCTCTGATACCAATAAAATTGTAACACCCCGAACCCGAGACCATCGCCGGTGTCGGACACGAGGGGTTAACAAGCCAAGTTCACTTGTTTTGCCCATCCATTTGACATTTCCAGTCAGGCTGGAAAACTGCGTCACTGTCGCCTTAAAAATCATATCTCAAGTTTCAAAACTCGGAAACTGGTTTCGTAAATTTTCCCTGAATTTAGACTCATATATCCATCCATGGATTTATTTCTAGAATTTTTGGTCTGGCCAATTCGTACAGTTTATTAGTTAAAATCACCCATGTTACAGGGATCGACTGCTCTGACCTTCGCGTGGTATAACTTGAATATCTCTCTGTACAGGGCTTTAATGCTGGTGCCGTTTGTTTCTAATGAAACTAGACTCAAAATGGAATCTGTAAATATAAGGTATGTCTCCTAATTCTTTTTGGATAATTTATAGTGAATTTTTAAATTTGCGACAGGGAACCCAGAAACCATTCTGGCCCTGTCTCACAATAGCTTTAATATCTCTTAACATGTAACTCCTATGACCATTTCGTTTCTTCCATATGAAAATAGACTCATCAAGGTTAATTTACATAGCTTATTAACTATTTAATTCCATTCCTACGAAATTTGGTGATTTTTCACATTCACGTCACTGCAGCTGGCAGCATCTGTTTTAAGGTAGGTCTTACCTATTTGGTAGTCTCCATGAACCAACTAGTCTTGCCATACCTAGCTTCATATATGATCATTTTAACCATGCCAATGGCTGATCATATGACCAACATTCCCATTTCCAAGCCATAGCCACATCATGACACCAAATATATACATACAAACCACAATTAGTCTAAGTTCATGCTTCCTTTTTGAGCCATTTTCGCATGGCCGTACATATATACATCACAACATATTTAACCAACATGGGGTAGTCCTATACATGCCATTTCAAGTTCAACCAAAATTTATACCAAAATGGAGGCTTGATAGTGTGGATGACTTGACTTCAACGATCCCAAATCCGATTGCTTGACGAAATCTAGAAAAGCGAGAGCCAAAGCAGCGGGGTAAGCATTTTTTATGCTTAGTAAGTCTCAAGGAATATAATCAACTCTAATTACAGCAATACATTCACATAGCCAAATGCATCATTTCATTAATACACATTCTTACTTCACACTTCATCATTATATAATTTCACAAAATATCAATCAATTCAATAACTGAAATTCATTAGTCGATTGAGCGAATGTTGCTCAAACATGTCGACTTTCAATGCACATATAACGTACCTTATCCTTTGGGCTTTTCGAGTGTACTAATTGAATTCATTACAGCAACCAACACTCACCTCCAGCCCAAGATTCTTGAATATAACCGGATATAATCACGTGCATAAATGCCTTGGTCTTAGCCGGATAGAATAACTTCGCATACGAATGCCTTGGTCTTAGCAGGATATAGCCACTAGCACAATTGCCTTGGTCTTAACCGGATATAATTTCAGCATAATTGTCTTGGGCTTAGCCGGATATCATTCAATTTCTCATGTACACATACATCAATAATCATTGGACATACATATTTCATTTTCGTTACTAAGGCTCAAGCGCAAATATAATCACAAGCATATTAGCCTTGGGACTTAGCCGGGTAGAATTCAAATGCTCATACATACATAATCAATAATCAATACACATCCATACTTTATTTCACATAATTCAAGTAGGGTCACTTCTTGAGGACTTACCTCGGATGTTGTCGAACGGCTTTTTCGGCTATTCGATCACCTTTTCCTTCCCCTTGTCCAATTGTGGCCCTCTTAGCTCTTGAGCTTAATCTTGATGCCAATTTAGCCAAATCACCTTCTAGATCTCTTCTAAACCAAGCATGAAGCAAAAATCCTCTTTCTTCCCTTATGATTTTCGGCCAAAAGGATGAGAAAGGATGAACACAACAAAATTTTTCTTCCTCTTTCTCAACTCACGGCAAGGGGGATTACCACACTCACACACATTTTTTTTTCATTTTTTTATCACCCATACACCTTTGTTTATTATTTCACCCTAATGCACCAACAAAACATGTTTCATGACATGTTTAGCCCATCCTCCTTGTCATGGCCGGCCACCACCTATAAAGGGGAATTTGACATGCAAGTCCTTTATTTTGCATGCATGCTTTAATTAGTCATCACACATTTCCCCATCATACTTTCAAAGTTCACTACTAGGTCCTTTCTAGTGAAATTCACCTTTATAACACTAAACCAATCATCAAAAAATGTCATACATGAATACACACATATTATAGGCATCGAAATAAATTTTAAATTATTTTTATGCCTCGGTTTTGTGGTCCCGAGACCACCTTCCGACTAGGGTCAATTTTGGGCTGTCACATTGAATCCGTAAAATTTCCTTGAATCTAGACTCATAAAGCTTTTTGCTAATTTTTTTTCTATAATTTTTGGTTCAGCCGATTAGTACAGTTTATTAGTTAAAGTTTCCCCTGTTACACAGCTCGACTGATCTGACCTCTGTTCACTACGAATTGAATTTCTCTCAGTACACAATTCAAACAACCCTGAAGTCTATTTCATTTAAAACTAGTCTCAATAAGGAATTTAGGCATGTAAACTATATTTCTTAATTTGCTTTGTACAATTTTAATGATTTTTCAAAGTTGGAACAGGGATCACGTATTCATCCTGAGCAAGTCACATACAATTGTAAATATCTCAAAATATAGAATTCCTTTGCTTGCTCTGTTTCTTTTATATGAAAGTAGACTCATTAAACTTTAATTTCACATCTCATTCAACCTCTAATTATATTCCTCCTATTTTTGGTGATTTTTCAAAATCACGTCACTGCTACCATCTAAAACAGTTTTAATGCTAATTTCACTCTTTCACACATTCTTTATGCTAACCTTATTTTATCTTATATTTGTATATACCACAAATCATTTTCACTACATTTCATTCACCATAAGTGTAGGTCCAAACCACAATATCACCACAAAACCATCCCGTTGAACAATTCGGATCAATCCTCGATATTTAATGGTTTGACACACACCCCACCATCATACTTCGTTTAGTTCGGCTCTCTTGTACACATGGTGAACACTTAGTACCACTCATGCGACCTAACCGATTTGTCTCGTAGCTCTCTTGTCTACATGGTGTCCTTCACTTGGAATCACGCATGCGACCTAGCTACATTTATCTTTCACGTAGCTCTCTTGTCTACATGGGATACATCTCGTATCACACATGTGACCTAGCTACTACTGAGGTGTCTCGTAGCTTTCTTGTACACATGATGTGCACTCGGCATCATACATGTGACCTAGCTACGCTCCTCTATTTCATTCGATCTCTCCAGAATGTTCAACAGGATCTCTCTCTATATTTATTTCCATTCTTCCAATAGTCGATTTACATTTTAACATCAGCTAGTATATTTATATAATAGGCTGAAATATAAGAATGTACATGAAATTATTGTAATATTTACATACAAACTTACCTTGGTACAAAATGTGGAAATTTTGCAATTTAGTCCAAAACTTTTTCCTTCCCCGTTCGAGATCAATTCGCGTCTTTCTTGATCTATAATAACACATTTAGCTCATTTAATACTCATACTATTTATTTCAATCCAAAAATCACATCATGGAAAAATTACATTTTGCCCCTAACTTTACAAAATTATAATTTTGCCCCTAGGCTCGGAATTTAATTTCAGCCCATATTCTTATATTTTATGATATGCTGAACATTTTCTCTTCTACAACAACATCAAATTCTCACTCTATCATATAGTTATGAACAATAGGTATTTTTACCGATTATCTTGCTTTTACTCGTTTTCACTTAAAACCGTAGCACAAGTTATTTAACATAATTTAAAACCTCATATTCTATCATAAAACATCAAAATACACAAATTTCACCTATGGGTATTTTTCCAAATATGAACCCTAGGTTAAATTATTACTAGCATAAGCTTAATCGAGCTTCCGGATTCCAAAAGCGTAAAGAACATTAAAAAGCGGGCTTGGAATCACTTACTATGGAGCTTGAAAATTGAAGAAACCCTAGCTATGGAGAGAGGGAGAATTCGGCAGCAACTAAGGAGGATGATGATCAATTTTGTGTTATTTTTCCCATTTTATTTCATTTAATATCCAAATGACCAAAATGCCCTCCTTACTAAACTTTCAAAAATTCCTTCCATGTCCTAATTTTGTCCATGAACTTAAAATTGGTCAAATTGCTATTTAAGACCTCCTAATTAATATTCCAAAACAATTTCATACTAAAACTTCCGGGATGCAAATTTTGCAACTTATTCGATTTAGTCCCTACTTTCAATTTAAGCACTTTAGGCATAGAATTTCATCACGAAATTTTCACACAATCATGCAATCATATCATAAACCCCAAAATAATTATAAAACAATTATTTCTATCTCAGATTTGTGGTCACGAAACCACTATTTCGATTAGGCCCTCATTTGGGTTGTCACATCGGGTGTGCAAGATAGCTCGTCGAGTACCCGAATAGTGTTGTCCAACCAAAATTCAGTTTGCATGGCATCATCTCTGTCCGTAGCTTTAAATTCAGTAGCTCCATGCTTTGGATTCATCAGCTGGGGCTTATTTGACCTTATTTGGTCAGCTAGGAGGTATCGTAGAGTCTTGGGGTTGTGTTTGTCGGGAATGGAGGTTGTGGAGCAGTAGTATTAGTCCGAATGTATTGGTTGAACCAATCATTCATCACGCTATAAAAAGCTTGTCTAGCTTCATCATTCAGATTACTAGCAATAGGTTGAGAGTCCGCCAGCACTGTCCCTTGTGCGGGAGCAGGCGCTACACTCTCAAGATCATCAGCTACCGCTCGGTCAGGATCGGGATCCATTACTATAAGTAAACACATTTGCAAATGTCAGAAATCACCACACTATCAAATAATCACAAAATGACATGTATAGCTAGACCCAAACGTATTACGGTAGTCCTAGAATCGACTAAACCGTAGCTTTGATATCAATAAAATTGTAACACCCCGTACCCGAGACCGTTGTCGGAGTCGGATACGAGGGGTTTGCAGACTTAAATCACTTATTTGCACAGTCCATTTTAAATTTCTAGACGAGCTGGCTAACTGCGTCACTGTCACCTTAAAAATCATATCTCGATTTCCAAAACTCAAAAACCAGTTCCGTAAATTTTTCCTGAAACTATACTCATATTTCCATCTACAAATTTTTTTCTAGAATTTTTGGTCAAACCAATTAGTACAGTTTATTAGTTAAAGTCTCCCCTATTTTAGGGTTTGACTACACTGACCTTCATGCATTACGACTTATATATCTCCCTGTACAGGGCTTAAATACTTATGTCGTTTGTTTCTAAAGAAACTAGACTCGAAAAGGAATCTATAAATATATGGCATGACTTCTAACTATCTCTGGTTAATTTATAATGAATTTCCTAAGTCCAAACAGGGAATCCAGAAACCGCTCTGGCCCTGTATCACAAAAACTTTAAAATCTCATAAAATACAGTTCATATGATCGTTTCATTACTTCCCTATGAAAATAGATTCATCAAGGTTCAATTACATAATTTATTCACTATTTAATTCCATTCTTACTATTTTTAGTGATTTTTCAAATCCACACCACTGCTGCTGTCAGCATCTGTTTTTAAGGTAAACCTTACCTATTTCATGGTTTTCCATGAATCAACTAGAGTTTGTCATACATAGCATCAAAATAATCATAATTAACCATTCCCAATGGCTAATCGTTACCAAACATTTCCATACCTCTCAATGAACAACATACCAGACGATTATAATGCTATGCTCAAAGTGTATATAAGCCATTTTCGCATGGCTATCCAAATTTATACAAAACCAAAGGGTACATGACCAACAACAAAAGGGTAGTCCTATACATGCCATTTTGAGTTCAACCAAAAGTGTACCAAAAGGGATTTGATAGTGTGGGCGACTTGACTTCAATAATCCCGAGTCCGATGGTGACGAACCAAAATCTATAAACAGAGATTCAAAGAACGAGTAAGCATTTAATGCTTAGTAAGTTTTGAGCAATAAAATTAGGCACTGGCTGAAGTATAGCATTCATATAACTAAGCGGATAACTTCATATACACATATTCTCAAATATCAGTCCTACTTCACATTTCCAACCCTTATATTCATACATAAGGGATCAACTTACCCAAAGGCAAAGCTCACTAATCGATTGAGCGAATAATATTTAAACGAAATCACTACTCCAATGCATATCTGAAACGTACCTTATCGTTGGGATTTTACGGCGTATTAATTGAAATTATTACAGCAAGATCGCTCATTCACAAACCAAGTACCTTGGGTTTAGCGGATATAGCTTCTTGCTCAAATGCCTTGGGACTTAGCCCGGTTATAGTAACTTCGCACAATTGCCTTGGGACATAACTCGGTTATAGTAACTTCGCACAATTGCCTTGGGACTTGGCCGGTTATAGTAACTCACACAAATGCTTGGGACTTAGCCGGATATAGTAACTTCGCACAAATGCCTTGGGCTTAGCCCGTTATCAATCCGAATATCCATACACATATCAATAAATCATGACACATCAATATTTCACTTTCGTAACTAGAATTCAAACACAAGTCACTTATCAAGCATTATCATTTTCAGCTCAAAAGCTACATACAAAGGGCATGATTTTGATTTGCTTATAACATAATCTAATCGAATCATAATCTAAGTTTCATTACTCAAAAACTTACCTCGGATGTTGTCGAACGATTTCGACGGCTATTCGATCACTTTTTCCTTTCCCTTATCCAACTTTGGTCCTCTAAGCTCTTGAGCTAATTCAAACAAATTTAACTTATTAAAGTCTCATTATGCTAGCTTATGGCCGAATATGACAATAAATTTGATAGGTCATATGGCCACCTTTAGCTCAAATACAAAATGGTCATACGCATTTTTACTCACATTAAGCAATTTAATACCATTAATCTAACATTTCCTCATGTGCAACTTTATGACCGAATACACATATCATTAACTCAATATCGATTAACTAAGCACTTAAACAAATTCTCTTTAACTATACACACATTCGGCAATGACAAAGACAATTTAGCAAACCTTAAATTCAACTTATAACAATATATATATACTCAATATTCAAAGCATTTAACATCACTTCACCATAATTTTTACATCATGGCCGAATGTTCCTTTGAACCATTTACCCTTACAAGGCATAAATTTCACCATCAAAACTAACAAGCTTATAATCCCATGACCGAAACCTCTAACAACACCAATTAAAAATACTTCATGGGTTTGAGGTAAAACCGAGAAAGAAACTCATAATTATCGAGATATAAGCACTAACATTGTTCATCTAGATTTAGCATGAAACAACATCCATCACCCTTATAATTACCATAGCCGAAAACCTTACTCATTCCAAAATCCAAATCTCAACTTGGGTCACAAAAATAACTTGATATCTCATCAACACAACATCAACACCAAGCAAGAATGATACATCCATGGCCGAGTGTCATCTCCATCACATAGCAAGATTTAGACCATGGGCTAGGTAGAACTCAAGCTAACAACTAAAACATGCATGCATCTCATGGAACATCATCAAACATACCTCCTCCTAAACACCAACCAATCGAACATGAAGCAAGAAAACTCCTTTCTTCTTCCTTTGATTTTTCGGTCAAGAAGAACAAAGAGGATGAAGCCTTTTTTTCTCTTTTTTTTTCTTCTAGGTACGGCACAATGGAGGAACAACCACACACATTTTTTTGTTTCTCCTCTTACTAACACTAATATTTTATTGCCCATGTTCTTTATTTTATTATTCCTAACATAAAGCATTAACCCAACATGTTCATGACATGTTTTTTAGCCATAACATTTTGTCCACCCTCATGCTCATGGCCGGCCACTACTAATTAGGGGGGAAAAATTGACATGCAAGTCCACCCTTTTGATTACATGCACTAATAGATCCTTATAGATTAACCTATCACATTTCAAAAGTGTCACACATAAGTCCTATTGACTAAATTCACATGCAATTTACTAAATCGAAGCTTAAAACTTTCACACATTCATATTCACATATTTTAGACAATAAACATTATATTCGAATAATTTGGTGACTCGGTTTAGCGGTCCGGCTGCTTTCGACTAGGGTCACTTTAGGGGCATCACGAGATATCGATCGACCTTCATATGTGATTAGTCCGTCGAGATTGAGATTAAGCCCGATATGACGTCTGAGGAAGAACCGATTTGTTTTCTGGCTCACGAGATTAAAGAGTTGAGCAATAAGAAGATTCCATTAGTTACAGTACTGTGCATAAAAACAATTTGAGGAAGCAACGTGGTAGCCAGAGGACATATTGAGAGAACGTTATCCGAACCTATTCACCGATAAGATTTTTTTGGGACGAAAATCCCTAAGGGGGGAGAATTGCAACAGCCCGATTTTGACCCTAATCGGAACGGTGGTTTCGAGACCATGAATCTGAGTCTAAAAAATATTTAAAAATTATTTTCTGTGTTTATTTTGTGTGAATTTATATCTGTGAAATTTTCGTGATTTAATTTTGTCGATTAGGTGTCCGATTTAATAAAAGAACTTAATTGCGTAAAAGAACTTAGCATGAAACAACATCCATCACCCTTATAATTACCATAGCCGAAAACCTTACTCATTCCAAAATCCAAATCTCAACTTGGATCACAAAAATAACTTGATATCTCATCAACACAACATCAACACCAAGCAAGAATGATACATCCATGGCCGAGTGTCATCTCCATCACATAGCAAGATTTAGACCATGGGCTAGGTAGAACTCAAGCTAACAACTAAAACATGCATGCATCTCATGGAACATCATCAAATATACCTCCTCCTAAACACCAACCAATCGAACATGAAGCAAGAAAACTCCTTTCTTCTTCCTTTGATTTTTCGGTCAAGAAGAACAAAGAGGATGAAGCCTTTTTCTCTTTTTTTTCTTCTAGGTGCGGCACAATGGAGGAACAACCACACACATTTTTTGTTTCTCCTCCTACTAACACTAATATTTTATTGCCCATGTTCTTTATTTTATTATTCCTAACATAAAGCATTAACCCAACATGTTCATGACATGTTTTTTAGCCATAACATTTTGTCCACCCTCATGCTCATGGCCGGCCACTACTAATTAGAGGGGGGAAAATTGACATGCAAGTCCACCCTTTTGATTACATGCACTAATAGATCCTTATAGATTAACCTATCACATTTCAAAAGTGTCACACATAAGTCCTATTGACTAAATTCACATGCAATTTACTAAATCGAAGCTTAAAACTTTCACACATTCATATTCACATATTTTAGACAATAAACATTATATTCAAATAATTTGGTGACTCGGTTTAGCGGTCCCGAAACTGCTTTCCGACTAGGGTCACTTTAGGGCTGTCACAGATATCGATCTGACCTTCATATGTGATTAGTCCGTCTGAGATTGAGATTAAGCCCGATATGACATCTGAGGAAGAACCAATTTGTATTCTGGCTCACGAGATTAAAGAGTTGAGAAATAAGAAGATTCCATTAGTTACAGTACTGTGCATAAACACAATTTGAGGAAGCAACGTGGTAGCCAGAGAACATATTGAGAGAACGTTATCCGAACCTATTCACCGGTAAGATTTTTGGGGACGAAAATCCCTAAGGGGAGAATTACCTTGACCGATTTTGACCCTAATCAGAACGGTGGTTTCGAGACCATGAATCTGAGTCTAAAAAATATTTAAAAATTATTTTCTGTGTTTATTTTGTGTGAATTTATATCTGTGAAATTTTCGTGATTTAATTTTGTCGATTAGGTGTCCGATTTAATAAAAGAACTTAATTGCGTAAAATAAAAATTTGGTGGTTATTTCTAAAAGGGACCTATTTGTTATTGGCTTTTTAAGCGGGAACCTCTATGTTGTAAATAACCCACTTTCATGTTATTTGGACGGTATTAGGCTTACAATATAAATTTTTATTATAAATTCATTAAGGTTATATTAGTAAATTAAGTTTTAATTTATAATATGTTATAATATAAATAATAAAACATAAAATAAAGTCAACATATATGTTATTTCTTCATTGTTCTTGCCGAATATAAACAAAAGAAAAAGAAAGAAAACCAAGCTAGGGTTCGGCATATATTCAAGCTCAATCAAGGTTCGTTTTTGTTCAGTTTTTGATAATTTCTACGTTTTTGAGATTGTTGCTTAGTAATCTTCAAGACCCAAGCTTTAATTTTTTATTTTGATGAATATTTTGAGTTGTGCCATTATTGATAGCTTGTGATTTTTGTTGTTTGATGATGAAATATGAAAGATATGTTTTAGATTAACATGTTTTGTATTAGAGTTTTTGATGATTTTGAGTAATTAGGACTAAATTGAAAAAATAATATGTTGAGGGACTAAAATTTAAAATAAATGAAATATATGGGCTTGTATAGATATGGGTACCATTCGGCCTAACATGGGTACTTTGAAATTTTGTGTATTTTGTGTTTTGTGCAAAATGTTAAAAGTAAAATGGTAATTTGTCCATTTATGTGTTTTTGGACTAAATTGAATGAAAATATGTTTGAATGAGCTTAATTTAAATATTTTTAGATCAAGAACCAAAGAAATCGAATTTGGATCGGGGGAAAACGAAAGTTGTCGACTAGTCGATTCGTACCGGTTTTTCGTTGTTTGAGGTAAGTTTATAAGCAAATAGACGTACTTAATTTTAATTAAATGTAAAGTATAGATGTTGAATTGAATTATATGATATTATAAATGCATTGACGAATGTGTATAAGTTTGGTAACTATGTTCAAGCATTCATTTCAACTGAGTTACGACGTTCGAAAGCCCCGTATGAACCTTAGGAATAGTTAGGATACATATGTCATGACATAGGATTTCGATATATGTGTGCGAGTAAGACCATGGCATCGATATGTGATTCTGATATGTGTTTACGAGTAAGACCCTATCTGGGACAGTGGCATCGATAAGAGATTCCATGTAAGACCATGTCTGGGACGTTAAGATTGTACAATATATGTGTGATCTTCCGAGTGTCCTATCCAATTCTGAATGGTTCATCGGGCATGGATAAATTGTGAATAAATACGAAATATGAGCTGAAAGATCAGGTATGTAATAATTTGTTATCTATGGAAATAAGGTAAGCTAATTTATGTATGTTACAAGTTGTGTATGAACTTAATAATGAATATGTACGAATATGATATGTGATTTCGGCTTTGAAGATAAGTAACTTAAGTTTTATTAAGGAGATTTTTAACTATGTGTATAAACATATGTGTGATTGTGTATTTGGCTACATAAGAAATATATGTGTAAAATGCCATATTATGATTCTTGAGTTTATTCGAATGTACAAATGTATGTTTGATTATGTATTGACATTTTGGCTTAAAAGTTGAATAGCCCTTGATTAAATAGTTTAGGTGAACATTCGGCCAAGGTAACAATGGTGCATGGAATGTATTATTTTATCTGATTTGTAGATTTAAGATTAAGCATTGATAATGATAATATAATTCAGCAAGCTTAATCAATTTGAATATATTACTAAGTTGTTTATTTGCTTATGACTTACTAAGTTGTGGTAGCTTACTCTATGTATTATGTTACTGTTTTATAGATTTTGAAGTCAAGCTACAAGCTCGGGGATTGTCAGCCAAGTTCATCACACTGTCTACTGTTTTGGTACCTTTTTAGCTAAACTTAAATTATGGCATGTATAGCCTAGAATATACTTTTGAAATGCTGAATGTTGGTTATGTATATAAGCCATGCGAAAATGGCTAAACTTTTATATTTGAATTCGGTCATGATAAGTATGCGTTATGTTTATCTTGGTTTTATAGTTGTGCTGTGAAGGTATAATATTCGTGACAGGCACTAGATGCTTTGAAAATGGTTTTCATAACATGACTAAATTTGGTATTATGTGTTCTTGGTTAAAACGTTAAATGAGACTGATTGTTGGTAAATTGCTAATGGAAGCATTGGATGTGCATGTGGTGTTTGGTAATAAATTCGGCTATGAAAGAATAAAAGATTATATGTATTTATTGAAATTGATAATTCATAATAGAAATATGAAACAATTAAATGTGATGGATAAATGTATATTAGCTTGATTGATTCGGTTGAATATTTGGTCGATTGTTTAGCATGCATTCAACGTTAAGTGTGATCGTTATTTTAGGATAAGTTAAGTATTACGTACATGTGCATTATTAGCATGATCGGCCATGGTATAATGTACTAAATATACATATGTGATTACTTATTATATTATGTAACAAGATTGTATACTTAAACATGGTTACTAAGAATTTGCTATTAAAGTTAAGTCATGTATGACATTAACGGAACAATAATTTGAGATGTCCGAATGTTGTCTTTTACTTTGTTATTGATTATGAAATTTTAGGCACACTAATTTGCATATATAATAAGTGTACTTCTTGTTGGTATGTGCATGAAATGGTTAAAATTTACTAAGGCCAATTGCGTGTAACTTAATGACTGAAGTAGTTGTGTACAGACTTTAATAACTAATATTCTAAATGATTTATATAAGAATGTATGAGCAATATATCGCATGGTTGTTTCAATTTGGAGTGAGGTGTAAAGCATACAAATTTCAAAGTACCCGTGTTAGGTCGAATGGTTCCCATATCTATACAAGCCCATATATTTCATTTATTTCACATTTTAGTCCCTCAAATTATTATTTTTGCAATTTAGTCCTAATTACTCAAAATCATCAAAAACTCCAATACAAAACATGTTAATCTAAAACATATCTTTCATATTTCATCATCAAACAGAAAAAATCACAAGCTATCAACAATGGCACAACTCAAAATATTTATAAAAATAAAAAATTAAAACTTGGGTCTTGAAGATTACTAAGCAACGATCTCAAAAACGTAGAAATTATCAAAAATCGAACAAAAACGAACCTTGATTGAGCTTGAATATATGCTGAACCCTAACTTGGTTTTCTTTCTTTTTCTTTTGTTTATATTCGGCAAGAACAATGAAGAAATAACATATATCTTAACTTTATTTTATGTTTTATTATGTATATTATAACATATTATAAATTAAAACTTAAGTTACTGATATAACCTTAATGAATTTATTATAAACCTTTATATTGTAAGCCTAATACCGTCCAACTAACATGAAAGTGGGTTATTTACAACATAGAGGTTCCCACTTAAAAAGCCAATAATAAATAGGTCCCTTTTAGAAATAACCACCAAATTTTTATTTTATGCGATTAAGTCCTTTTATTACATCGGACACCAAATCGACAAAATTAAATCACGAAAATTTCACTGATATAAATTCACACAAAATAAACACAGAAAATAATTTTTAAATATTTTTCGAACTGGGATTCATGGTCCTGAAACCACCGTTTTGATTAGGGTCTAAATCGGGCTGTTACAAAATCTATCCACCAAGTGTTTCTAGGTACTAAAGCCAAATTAGTCTCAGAACATAGCAAATTAAGAATTATACCTTTCTTTGCACGCCAAGCATGATATTTGGTACAATTTTTCTTTGCGTGTCCAGACTTGTTACAAAAGAAACAACTCTTTGTAGCTTGTTGTTATTTCTTTTGAGCTGGACCCTTAGCAGCTTCATTATGATATTTCTTTTCTTGTCCTTCTCTTTAGGGGCATTGGCGAAATGAGCACTTTCAGACTTATCACGCTTCAACCTTTCTTCCTCTTTCACACAATGAGAAATGAGCTCATTTGGGTCCATTTCTCCTTTTGACGGTTATAACTAATTTTAAATTGATTAAAATGTGCAGGAAGCGATACCAAAACCATAAGAACAAGTAATTCCTCAGAAAGCTCGATCTTAAGTGCCTTAAGTCTCGAAGCAGTATGGAACATCTCCATAATGTACTCCCTTACGTTTCCTTAACCTTTATACTTCATAGACACCAAAGAAGTCAAAAGTGATATCATCTTAACCTTATCATTTTTAGCAAAACGTTTCTCAATTTCATTAGGGAAACCCTTGGGCTGAGTAATCTCTTTAGATACTGTGCCCCTAAAGGCTTCTGGAACATTAGACTCTTGCGGTTTGAACGATCCCACCTCTCAAAACCCCTCTTAACATCAGAGGTGCTTTCCGTAGTAAGAGGTGCAAGTTGTTATTCCCTTAGTGCAAGGTCTATGTCCATACAGCCAAGCATTATAAGTAAGTGCCTTTTCCATTCCTTAAAATTAGTCCTATTAAACATGGGTATAGAATTTATATTAGCAGATATTGTGGCAGCCGAAGATGAATTAGCTGAATATAGAACAAAAACAAGCTTAAATTAATATTCATAAGTAAACAATAAATTCAAGATAATGGTTAATCTCATCTCAAGATACCAAACACAACATTAATATCAAGTTTTATGACAGTAATATTAACAGTAAGCGGTACTCTTGTTGTAGCAATCAAACATTGACAATAAATTATGTCAAACAATGAATTAATCTTTCAACTAACTTATTACTCACATAAAATACCATATAATTGTCACACATTTATCATCACAGATGTCGTTGAAATTCTGCCAAATATTAACTTGCCTTTGGCTCAATTAATAAACGCATAAATCACAAAAACATATAATCATCTTAATATTTCAAATAAACTAATCTACACAAAAGAGGTCACTTTAGCAACATTTTGTATCAACTAATTTATTTAAAATATTAGACATCCTTAATTAAAAGCCAAAATCTGAATTTATTTGTTTCAAAATACTTACCTTAATTTCATCTTTTAATCAAATTAAAAGATAATCATATATATTTATATAATTTTCCAACACTAACATGCATTAAAACAATCAAAGCATGTATATATTATATATTTATATATAATAAAATATATATTAAAGAATTAAGCCATGTGTATATGTTTAACCTTTTTTTTAAACATCAAATTAAATTCCTTATACCATTAAAAATATATATAATGCTTTTAAAGAAAAGGCACAAAGTGACAGAAACATGATTTTGCAAATACAGTAGCACAAATCATGAATAAAGAAAACAATTGAATCGCAAGAAAAAGATTAAAATGCTAAAACTTTTGTAATTAAATTCATCAATTCGAAAATCACTCAAATTAAAAAATTAAAACAAAACCCTAAAATTTTAAGATGAATTCAAGAGAACCAAGATCTTAAAAAAAATACTTTAACATAAACCTTCAAAGATCAATATATAAACTCATGAAATTTCATGAATCAATTATTCAAAAGAAGAACCTTAATCAATTCTCAATGATTCAATATGATGAGGTTCTGATACCACTTGTTAGATTTGTAAAATAAATCTAAAAATAAGACTAAATAAACCAGGATCTATCATGTCAAATCATCAAGAATAAATCAAGAACAAAACTAGATGCAGAAGAGTACCTGAATCCATGGATTCCTTAAAGTTTTACCGGATCTTGGAGATTTGATCTTCTAAATTAGCACACAATAAATTTAAAGAATATATGCTCTCTCTTTCCTAATGATGGTATATTAGAAAAGATATCTTGTGTATAATTTTGGGACCATAACCCTAATATTTATAACCTTGGCATATTAGTTCTAATCAATTTCTAATTAGCCCATCATTAATTAGAATTTGATTAGAACTCAATTACTAGAGTATCTACACATATTTGACTCATACTTTACTTAATAAATAAAGCCCAATAAAATTCTAATTAAATTAGATCACTTTTAATTTGGGCTAACCTATTATGATAATAAATAATAACATGTAATTACTCTTATTATATATGTGATGTCCATATTTTCCAACAATTTTCTATTGTTCAATTTCTAACGATAAGAATTGATGACAAATGGCAACAAAAATGGTATCAAATAAGTTGGAAAATATGGAACTCGTAAATTGAGTGATAAGGGAGTGCCGACTTTCTTATTACCGAAGTTCTTTAAGACAATTTCTATATTTGAAATGCTGATAGTAGTTTATTAAACAATTTATATGGGATGTGTTGATTATGTGGATGATATCTAGCTGTTTATTGAAGATCATATTACTTAAGGAAACATATTTTGGAGATTGGATTGGATCGGACCACTCTTATCTAATCCTTTGAATTAAAGAAGTTTGATTGGATTGAATCATTAAAGTCTTAGCTACCAAGAATCCTTGTTTATTATTGTTCTATTGTATCAAGCTTACAATGTAGTTGTTTTATAAGGATTGTGATAGACTTCTCCATGTTAGCAACTCTAGAACAACTATATATAATTGAGAGACTTGTATATGTTTATGTACCTAGAATTGAGAGCACTAATGTAAAGACCTAAAAATTTTAGTGTCGTTAATGGTAATATTCTAGGAATAGGGATCATAAAATTTCCAAGAGAAAATATTTTGAGTTATTAAAATTATTTGTGGAGTTAGTTAGATACAATAAAATATCATTAAAGGTGATAAAATATAATTTATTTCGAGATATTGGGTTTATTTTGGAAAGTAGAATAACTTGATGAACTATTTTTCCTAATTTAGAAGGTTGAGTAATTTATAAAGGACTAACTTGTTAAAGGACTTATAAAGTAATAAGACACGTAATACATGGTGAAATTAAAATTTGAAGGAAAAGAGAATATAAGAAAACATGGGTTCTATAAGAGCCATTGGATTAAACTTGTGATTTAATCTTAGCCCTTGGGGCTTATTAATGGCAAAGTGATAAATTTTCAAGAAAATGTGCATATCAGTTAATTTAGGCCTTTGGATTTAAAATCCCATGTGCAATCTTGTTCATTGATTTTGGAGGGATTTGGATATTTTTAAGAGTGATTTCTAGCCTTTAGATCATTTCACTCAAGACTAATACTAATCATTGCATTTAGGGATCGGACTTTAAATAATAATAATAATAAAAGAGGAAGAAAACCGCTCTTTTCTTTGGCAAAAAATAGCAACCATTTTCATGAGAAAGCCTCTCTTTTCATCTCTTTTCATCTTCTTACTTCTTTACACCACGCCATTTGAAACTCTAATGAAATCATAGTTAATTTCTTGAAAACCCATAAAATTTTCAACTCATAAGACCTTTTTAAACTTAGTTTTAGCTTTGGAGAGTTGAGAATTGAGAAAGAAAGTGTAGAGAAAGTTAAGAAAGAATGAAAAAAATTAAGCAATGTGAGAAATTTTGGGTTGATATTGTATTTCATGTTTCATTTTAGTAAGAAGTTATATTTTAGCTAAGTTAAAAATGTGTAATAATTGGGTATTGATTTTGTGTTTATTGAAGTATTTGAAAAAAAAAAGTTGAGAAGATTGGGAATATCAAGAAAGAGAGATCAATTTTGAGCTTGATAAGGTATATGCTCTCTTAACTTCCATCTTACAATGGAATAATTGTATTTAAGTGTGTATGAAAATGTCTAATGCATTGAGTGTTTTAGAAGTGGCAAAGTGGTAAAAGGACTTGTGTTTTTCTAATGAGCTGAATGGATTTGAGAAATAAAATAACTAATAAGTATGTAAATTAGACTAGTAGACAAGGAAGATGGAACACACAAAACTAGTAGACATGGAAATGGAAAATATTATGAATTGTTATAATGTAATTGTGCTTTTTGTGTGTAATTTATTTATATATATTTATTGAGAAATAAAAACTGAAAAACATGATTTTTCATTGAGTTGATACTACCTTTAAGCTTAAATTTGTAACAACCTATTTTTTAGTAGTATCGGTAATAGTGGTTTCTGTGATATCCTGAATTAGGGCCTGAATAGAATAATGGTTTCAAAACCACAATTCTGAAGTAGAAAAATTTATTTCGATTAATTTTATAATTTATTGAGTGATTAGATGCATGTGTTAGAATATCGATAGAAAATTTCATGAATTGCATGTCTAATTTGCCTATTAGGACTTAATTGCAAAAGTTGATAAATATGAGTTTTAGATGTTAAAGGATTTAATTGAAGAGCATAATTGAAGTAGAGGTCCTTAAATGGTAATTATACCATTAGGTTTTCATGGACAAAAGTGGACATATATAGGTAGAAATAACCAAAGTTTTTAATGAAGGGTATTTTAGTCATTTGGTAATTAAAAGATTAAAAAAAAGGAAAAAGATGGCAAAATATGTCCATATTCTTCATTAGGATGAAATTTTAAGGGTTCTCCATAGCTAGTGTAACACCCCAAACCCGGCCCAGAAGTTACGACCGAATCTGGCGTGTCACATTGAAGTGTTTTTCGAAAACCATGTTTTCATTGAAAACCCTTCTTGATGTTTAGAAACTTTTATCGTTTAAACTTGTATAAAACTTTAGCCTTATTTTTTTCCAAAACGTGATTCATTGTAATAATCAAAAAATTGTTAACAACCTTGTAAAATCTTATGGGAAACTTTGAAAACTTATAAACCTTTGTAGTGGCAGAAACATGTTATTTTAAAAACAGTTAAGTATCGAGAAATCAAACCTTCTTTGTTATGGCTTAAAGTAAATGGAAGCTGTGCACCAGGTAGGAAGCCAGAAAAGAGGTGGTGAGTCTATTGGACTGCTTAAGTACCAAGCTCTTCATGGATCCAATCCTAGACATGCACACATCCATTGCCACACTTAAAGCATATTGCTTGTCCACGAACAACAAATTAAGTTTAAGTCTATTTAAAATATTTATTTCCTTTGAAAACATTTACGTTGCAGAAGCTTTGCTCGGAAATCGTGATATTTTGAAAATAAGTAATTTTATAAAACGCGCTTTAGAGCTAACCAATTTAATAACCCAAAATATTAAAAATAATAAAAAGAGCGGCCTTATTACAACTTAAACCAGAATAAAAATGATCAAAATAATAAATGCGAAACTTATTTTAAAGAAAACAGAAACTTAATCTTCGTGGCCACTCTGAATCCCGCCCAGCTCCAAGTCCATCGATCTAAGGCTCACCTGCAAAGATGGGGAAAAAGGGGGTGAGTTTGGAAAACTCAGTGTGTAAAGTATCCCAACCAGAGCCCAAATCGGTTCAAGCTTTTATTGGGCCTAAGCCCTATTCGTAAATCGGTGTTAACTAGGCCTTAGCCCATATCAAGATTAATCGGGCCATAGCCCCTTACGATAGAGTATCTGGGCCTAGCCCATATCAAGATCAATCTGGTCGTAGCCCTATTACAAGTCGAGATATATTGGGCCTTGCCCATATTAACACGATTAGGCCCATTTCAATACAGTTGGCCCATAATGAAGCAGTCTCATATGATTAATGCATGATAACCCCATCCAACCCCGCACTTCCTCCGTCCATCCCTACACTTCGTGGGGAATAAATCACCCACGCCATCCCTACACTTACGGTGTTAGCACCGATCATGCACTAACTATAATCCGCAAGACAAAGCTACTTATATTAGAATATGTGGCACGACCACCGAACAGGTTCTTCCTCCATAACAAAACCCAACCCCATGCAATGATATACATGTCATGGCATATAACAAATGTAATCGAATATCATGTATTTGGTCAAAATTAACCCTAGGGGTATAACGGTCATTTAGCACCTAGGGATAAAACGATAATTTTCATACTTAGGGGTATTTCAGTAAAATTTACTATTCTAGAGTTTACATACATATTATAACCATTAACACATTAATGTAAGCACTTACCGAGCGTTTTTTCGAATTGGGCCGTTGGCCCACTAACTCATTTTTCGACCCATTAAGCCCAAATATACCAAGTGCACGAATTACGACTCTGCAATCATATCGCTTGCGATTATCAAAATTAACAACCAAACCACCTCACAAGCGCCTTGACGCTTGCAAGTTCTTAAAAATGGCTTTTCGCTTTTTTCGCTTTTCGACTTTTCGCTTTTTACCGATCTAGTCTATGAGTGGGTGTCGTTTACGCTTTTGTTTGTGACAACGCTGACGAGTTCCACACACGAACCGCCTACAATCAATTACTAATACGTTAACTATGAATCCATAGCAACTTATCGCAAAACTCCTAAAATCGACCATTAACACTTTAGGCACTAGTGTTCTTACCTTTCCAAAAAATGGACTAGATCTAATTCGGTCGTTCCAAATATCCAAGCCTTCGATTAGTAGCCTTTAATCCACACTATAGGAAAACAAATCAGATATCACCACTAAACATTTTGAGTACAATCAATAGGCACCCTTCGCATATAGGGGTTTTTCGGCTTTTGTGAGAATTCAGAAAAGATGAAAGAAAGCTTTCAGTGGCTAACCCTAATTCTCCAAGATAGAAAAGAAAAGAACCTAACCCTAATATTAAATTAGAGCAATCGCCCATCTCCTAAGGCCCTTGTCGAAATTTACTTGTGTGATCACATGGCTAGTACATGCCTAAAAATTAAAAGAAAAACAATATGCCTACCTTACAACTTGAACCTGGACCTCCAATTCCTTCCCAGCGCCACTTTTTAGGAACTTAGTGGCGTCACCTTGCCACTTACCAAGGCCTTATTTGTGTCATAACTTACGTAGTTCTTATTAAAAGCCCACTTAACCAAATCTCCTATTCACTTAAAATCCCACCTTGATATTTTACCGTGTTTAGCTTAGTCTTGGGCCTTCTAAAGGTCTACTAACACATTTAAACATAATTCTAATATTTAGAACATGAAAATTTCAAGATTTACTAAAATCACAAAACCCAAAAAAATCCCAAAAATCGTGGTGTTACAACTAATATTTTTTTCCTTTCCAATAATAATAATAATTTTATAAATATATCTAATAATAAAATTTCAAATATCAATAATACAAGAAATAATAATAATTTTCATAAAATTTTCAAACATACATACGATAATATTTTTCTAATAATAATAATTTTATCTCATAATACTAATTAAAATTTCATAAAATTTAAAATATTCGTAATAATAAATACAAAAAATTTTCTAGTGGTAATTTAATAAAATAAAATTTTTTCGAAATGATAATATTTAAAACTTCCTAATTATTCAGTGTTTTCTTCTATTCAATCCTGCACTCAAAACCCAACTCTTCTAGGCCCCAAATTCAGGATGTTACAACTCTACCCTCCTAAAAAAATTTCGTCCTCGAAATTTCAAACTATCAACTAACCGTATTACTCAAGTCAAACCACTATGCTTTCACTGCAAGACTCGATTAAAAATAATTCTTAGTACGACCCGAACATCTAATTACGAAATAAAGAAACGTTTATCGCACGCATACAACTCGTAACATATATTTAAATAAAACAAACTTGGCAATCCCGAGCTCGATGCTCCTTGGACCCACATCTACGACATGCTTCGTCTTCCTATGGCATTCACCGAATGACGTCCGTTGTAGTCTTTGCAGATTGGATAGTTTGGTCGTGCCTTAACATGTTTCACGAGCGAGGCTTGGTTTTCGAGAACTAGAATCCTTCGTTTTCTTACACTCCAAGCACCCGCTTGAAGCGCTTCCCTAATTTCCTTAATTTTTGTATCCAATACTTCCTCTACCACTTTCCTTACTAACTCGGCCGGTGCCTCAAGACCAAGCTCGAGTTACCGCTACCCAAAGTTGGCGACTTTGCTTACCCAGAATCCATATCAATGCTCTACATTACCAAGACACATATCAAATAACTACAAAGGTCTCAAATATTTTACTATTTATTCACATGTCTTATGCGAGATAGTATTTTCAAGTTTCTATTTTCACGTAATCATAGCCTAGCTACGATCTCGGTATTCTAGAGTTTTAGGGTTGCCTTAGTTATAATGTCATGATATGGTCTCAGTTCTATCTACAATAATATCTTAATACAAAGTGTAATATGAGGAACTGAAATACTTACAGACTTGGTGCCGGGGATTCAGTGTGCCACTTCCTGATCAGTCCATAAAAACCCATGTTTTTGTTTTATCGAAAAAAAGATTTGATTTGAAAACACTTTTATTTTAAAACTATTGATTTAACCTCGTTCAATAGAAAAACTTTGAACATTTTTTAAAAACCTATAGAAAAAACCTTTTTTTAAAGATTTTGGACCCGATCCACAGTAGAGTTGTTGTAACTGCTCGATACCACTAAATGTAACACCCCAAACCCGCTCGAAGTTACGAATCGAATCTGGCGTGTCACATTGAAGTGTTTTTCAAAACCATGTTTTCATTGAAAACCCTTCTTGATGTTTAGAAACTTTTATCGTTTAAACTTGTATAAAACTTTAGCCTTATTTTTTCCTTTCCAATAATAATAATAATTTTATAAATATATCTAATAATAAAAATTTCAAATATCAATAATACAAGAAATAATAATAATTTTCATAAAATTTTCAAACATACATACTGATAATATTTTTCTAATAATAATAATTTTATCTCATAATACTAATTAAAACTTCATAAAATTTAAAATATCCGTAATAATAAATACAAGTAAAAATTTTCTAGTGGTAATTTAATAAAATAAAATTTTTTCGAAATGATAATATTTAAAACTTCTTAATTATTCAGTTTTCTTCTATTCGAATCCCAGACTCAAAACCCAACTCTTCTAGGCCCCAAATTCAGGATGTTACAGCTAGGGTTTGTTTCAAGCTTCCAAGCCCCGTTTTTAATGTTCTTTACGTTTTTGGAGTCCCGGTAACTTGATTTAGCTTATTCTAGCAATAATTTAACCTAGGGTTTATATTTGGAAAAATGCCCATAGGTGAAATGTGTTTAATTTGATGTTTTATGGTAGAATATGAAGCTTTAAATTGTGTTAAACACCTTTTGCTAAACGATTTTACGTGAAAATGAGTAAAATGACATAATCGGTAAAAATACCTAATGTTTATAACTACATGTTAGGGTGAGAATTTGATGTTGCCATAGAAGGGGAAAATGATTAGCATGTCATAAAACATAATAATTTTGGAAAAAAAATAATTTTTGAGCTTTGGGGCAAAAGTAAAAATATGCAAAAGTTTAGAGGCAAAATCATAATTTTTCCAAAGTTAGAGTTAAGGACTATTTCGATAAATTTGAGTATTAAATCAGCTAAATGTGTTATTTTAGACCAATAAAGACATGGAATCGACCTTGATCAGGGAAAGGAAAAGATTGTGGACTAAATTGCAAAATTTCTTTATTTTGTACCGAGGTAAGTTCAGGTGTAAATGTGGTAACATAATTGTCATTTTAAGTAATTTAATTTTATTTATATGATATGATGATTAATATCATGAAATATTATGCTTTGTGGTTATTATTGAGTAATATGCAAATTATGTGTGCTACTTGTTAAATATGAATTGCTACCGAGTATCGGTTTCGATATTCCGTGGAAGACGGCAAAGATGTGTGATTGAGGAAAAAGCCCATTTGAACCTTGGGAATAGATTAGAATACAAGTGACATGTCACTAAGATATTTGAGTTCTGAGCTCATTGAGTTACGTCCGAGTTCGTGAGATGTAACTAGGCATCCGAACTCGTTGAGTTGAGTTCGAGTTCAGATGCGAACGCCCAAGCTTGTTGAGTTGAGTCCGAGTTCACTTATGGGATGGTTACATGGTAGCTTGGCTACATAATTTTCGCAAGCTATTGAGTTTGTCTAGCTGCGGATATGGCACTTATGTGCATGAAATCTGTGTATTCGAATCATATTCCGATGTGTTCAACGGGTAAATCTTAAGTGGATAAGGTGAGTACCTAAAACGAAGGCGACATGTTGGTAAGTGTGGTGAATGAGAAAATATGTACAGGTATGTACTTAACCCTCGGGTTGAGACTTCAATATAACAATAATATGGTAGGATCATGAATAAGAAATATGATATGAATGCTTTGGTGATATTATGCAAATGTGGATTTCGTATTATTGCATGGTTATGTTACTTGCTATTTACATGTGAACTTACTAAGCAATAATGCTTACTCCCTCCTCTCTATTCTTTGTAGTTTTTTCAAGCCGGCTAGGAGAAAGGGAACGGTCGGAGGAGCGCTCACACTATCAACAAACTATTTCGGTATAATGACTTGTATATTTTGGGAATATGGCATGTATAGCATTATAATCATTTTGTGTATATAATCTTATGATATGGCTCATGGATGGCATGGAAATGTTTGAGAATGATTAGCTATTGGAGTGGCTAATCAAGATTATATTTGATAACACATATGCTTTATGTGCTAACTAATCTATCGAAATCCATAAAATGGTGAAATTAGCTATAAAACAGAATCACACAGCAACAATGACGTGAGTTTGAAAACTCACTAAAAATAGTAGAGATAGAATTAAATGATGAATAAAATATTCAATTGAATCTTAATGAATCTAGTTTCATGTGGAAGAAACAAAATAGGTAAAAGAGTTTTATTTTATAAGATATTTATGTTTTGGTGAAACAGGGTTAGAGCGATTTCTGGATTACCTGATCTGACTTTATTAATTCATCATAAATTGTGTAAAAATAATTATGATTCACACTTTATATTTATGGATTCCTTATTGAGTCTATTTTTAATAGAAACAAACTACATGGTCATTTGATCTCTGTACAGAAATAAATTTGATTTGTAGTGCACAGGGGTCAGAGTAGTCGAACCCTGAAATAGGGGAGACTTTAACTAATAAACTATACTAATTAGACCTACCAAAAATTCTATAAAAAAAATTAGTAAGTAGATATATGAGTATAGTTTCAGGGAAAATTTACAGAATTTGATTTTGAGTTTCGTAACTAGAGATATGATTTTTTTAGCGACTGTGATGCAGATGGACAGTTTACTACGAGAATTGTTTGAACTTGTTTAAATGCTAAAATAAGTTTAGTAATGTCTCAAGCTCGACTCCGGAGTCGGTCTCGGGTAAGGGGGAGTTACAGTTTCAGGACCACAATTCCGACAAGAGAGTCCATAGATATATTTAATTAGTATTTATGAGTTAAATATAATATAATATTGAATCGTGATTTAATAGATTTTATTAATTGGTTAGTTAGTCAAGGTACACATGGTACGTACCGAAAGTTAGGGGTTTTGGAAAATGAGATTCTGATATCTCATTTCTGTAAATTGAGCCTATGAATATTTTTATTAAATATTTACGGAGTTTTTATATAGGTGAATTGAAGTTTGGTCCAAAACAATTAGTGATTGGATGGTTAATTAAGAAAAAATGACTAAATTGTAAAAATCACAAAAGTTAATCGTTATTAATTGCTATCAGCTCAAATGCTTAATTAACAATTGTTGAAGGGCCAAGGGATAATTAAATTATTTTAATTAAGCGTGGACGGTTTACATATATATTTTAGATTTAATTATATGTTGATTAAGGTTAAAATAATAAATAACAAAAGGTTTTTAAAAAAATGAAAACATGAAAACATTTCATCATATTTTTCCATCATCAAATCTGAAACCAAAAACACCGAAAACAATTCATTTTTGAACAGCAAAGGTTCGACCAAGCTTGGTAATCTTGCATGGTAAGCTTTTGCAACTCCGTTTTTAATAATTTTTATATTTTTTAGAATTGTTGTAACTAGGTCTAATTCACTCATATCTCTATTTTCAAAATTGTTAAATATTTTTAAAATTTTCATTGATGTTAATTGAATTTTTGAATGTTTATGGTAGATTTTGAAGATTAAAATGAAATAGGTTTAATTTGTTAAGTAAATTTTATTAGTTTTGAGTTTATGGACTGAATTGTCAATATATTGAAATTGGTATGAAATTTTTATAAATTGTGATAATAGGAGGCTATTTATTGACATAATTGAAGCAATTTTAAAAATTGGAGTTCAAATTAGGAAGATATGATAAGTTCGTTTTTAAGAACTAAATTGACTAAAATGTAAAATTTTAGGGGGCAACTGAATAATAAATTTAGTTTATACATGTTTAAAATTAGATGAAATAAGAGGGTTGGAATTGATAAATTGAATTGAATTATTGAATAGATCGAAAACTGGACCAAAATGAAGATAATCGAGGAAATGACAAAGTTTGTTGATTAGTCCTTAGATAGTTGTTTGTTTGTTGTCTTGACTAGGTAAGTTCATATGGTATGTTTAAGTTAAATTTTTATACATTTAGAATTATAACTGTAATCATGTTTAATTGAAATTTTGATCGTTTATGATTCAATATAAAAAGGTGAGAGAGAAGATTAAATTGAATACGATGAATTACAAATTGAAATAATTAAAGAATTGACCTTAAATTGGACCGAATTGAATATATGTGAAATTGAAAACATATTGAAATGATTTATGCTGTCATATGTATGAATAAATGAATTCATGATGAAAATTCATATGAATTGAGATATCTGTTAATAATGAAATGAGTAACGAATATCCTATTAACTATTCGAGCAGAGTCAAATATAGTTGGTATGCTATAGGATAGGAAGAGTTCAAGATTACGTCGAATACGAGTCGATGAAGTACTAGGTGCCAAATTTCTTTGGTTATACCGATGAGACATTAGGTGTCAAACTTATTAATAAGCACTAGTCACAACTATGTACTTCGGATTTGTCTGATGAGGCACTGGGTGCCAAACTGATGTGTTGGTTGGACCGTGTATCTGTCCCAGTCCGAATCGTGTTAATAGGGAAATAAAAAGGTAAAAACGGATGTTCATAATTGAAATGATGATAGTGAATAAGCTGTAACACCCCTTACCTGTACCCAAGATTGGGATAGGATACAAGGCATTACCGAACACATACACAGTCATTCATGCAAAAATCGGGCCATAAAATTTTTGTCCAAATTAAAACTATTCAAACACATGTATATCGTCCCTTATACGGGCAGTCGAGGCCTAAAACATACATCAGGGTGGTTTGGGACTAAACCGAGAACTTTTGATAAACTTTGGACAACTTAGCAAATTTCTTGCTTTGGAGAGCCACACGCCCGTGTGTGTTGAACCGTGTAACTCTCTATTTGTGACATTAGTAAAACAATTTGAACCACATGGCAAGAACACACGCTCATGTGCTAGGCCGTGTCCTCCACACGGCTGAGACACATGGCCGTGTCTCTGCTCGTGTGGCTAACACTTAGGCTATTCTCAAAGACTTCATGTTTCCCATAAACCCTTACAACCTTATACACATCAAACTCACAACTCATGGCATCATTTTAGTGATTAAACACCCTTTATTAAGATACATTCAACATTAGCTCATCATTATACATATGTTCAACTTACTCATGATAAACTAGTCTAGCCACATTATTACACATTCATTTGACCTTGTCATCTCAATAATCACTTATACCATTAAACTATGGTTACTAACTTATACATCAAACATCCATGTTCAAGGCACTATCATCTTATTTCCATATTAAACGTTTAATTTATGGTCATGACCACCTCGATTGGTCATAAAACATGCATTCAACATACATGACATATTACCAACCATGCATGGCAAACAAACATATTCATATCATCACATCATATGCATTAAAACGTAACATGATTAGCTAGACTTACAAGTCATAATCAATATGAGCCACCTCTCATGGCCATATACAATAGCTCGATATAGGCCAATACATTTAGCCAAATCATAATAACACATGTCATAGAACTAGGTCCCTATACATGCCACTCACTTGATATTTCTAACATATGTATCAATACTCCAAAGTTATTGGCTTGATAGTGTGATGCTGCCTCAAATGATCTCCAACCCCGAGTTGACCTGACAACACTAAAAGAAATGGAAAGGATGGAGTAAGCTTTACGCTTAGTAAGGTCACCTGAAAAATAATAAGCAATGTATTAACATGCTATTTTTCAATTCCTCTCTATTTATTCGAAGTCTAGTTAAGCTGTTTTCTTGAGTCACGGTCACTAAATTATTTATATCTATAGCTACGGGACTCCAACTTAAGAACTGCTAATTTTACCAAAACCTAGACTCACATATCTTCTTACCATAAAATTTTCATAATTTTTGGTCTAGCTAATAAGTACATTTTATTCTTTAAAGTCACCCCTATTTTGCTGTCCAATAGTTCCGACCCCTCTGTACTAAAAATTAATTATCTATTCGTAAAAGATTTGGATAATGTTTCTATTTTTTTTTCAAAAATATACTAATTAAGGATTTTAAGCATATAAAGTATAACCTATAATTATATTTGTACAATTTTTAATGATTTTTCCAAGTCAAAACAGGGGATTCAAAAATCATTCTAACCCTGTCTCACAAAAATTCAAATATCTCATAATATGAAATTCTTTTTCACACATTGTTTCCTTTATATGAAAATAGACTCAATAAGCTTTAATTTAGTATCTTATTCAACCTATAATTCAATTTTAATGATTTTTGGTGATTTTTCAAAGTTACACAACTGCTGTTGTCCAAAACTATTTTATTTCAAATTTCACTCTTACATAATTTCACTTACTCCATTCCATCTTAACGAAAGTTTGCTCAACTATCGAGCACATTGCTCATAAATTTCCACAAACATATATATGCACTTATTCATCACATGGTCATGTTCACATGAATTTTCACTTAGTCGATTTCCCGTTGAACTCATCGGAATAATAACAGATATACGATTGCCTGCACATATTACCACCCTTGTAACCAAAGTTATCTGGTACGCATAGTAGCCTACACTTAGTACTACACATGTGACCAACACTTCAGTACATGTAGTAGCCTGCACTTAGTATTACACACGTGACCTAACCATCTGATACACATAGTAGCCTGCACTTAGTACTACACACATGATCGAAGTTGTCAGGTACGCATAGTAGCCTGCACTTAGTACTACACATGCGACCTAACTATCTGGTACACATAGTAACCTACATTTGGTACTACACACGTGACCTAAAACCATCTTAAACACATAGTAGCCTGCACATAGTACTACACATGTGTTCTCACAATGCATCATTCGTATCATTTCTATTCCGAAGGTTTAACTGGGAAATTCCTCACTTTTCAACATTTAACAAATTCATTCATAGTCTATTTCGATTCGTAATTTGCATCAAATGATCATTCTATAGGCAGCCAAATCTCATATAATAACGAAATATAATAACATAAAAAGAATCGATATATTATTTACATACAAACTTACCTTCCTTTTCACTCTTTCACGATTTATCCAACTTAATAAAACATCATGTTATATCAAATTCTCAATATATTCAACTATTATATAGCAAGCTATCAATGATTGAACCATCAAATATTTCATGTGCTATTAGTCATATATCATTATTCTCTCAAATTTGATACACCATTCGTGCAGTAATAATATAGAACTTTGAATTCAATATAGCATTGCAATATTATTGACACTCGAACTTACTTCAGCACCAAAATAGCAAAAATGAACCTAACCGTCGATTTTCCATTTTTCACCCGATCTAGGTCCAATCCTTATTTTCCTTGATCTATAAGATCACATTTAGTCCAATTACTAGTCACATTATTTAATGTGATCCAAAAATCATATTTTGGCAAAATTATGTTTTTGCCCCTAAACTTTGTCAAAATTACACTTTTTCCCCTAGGCTCGTAAAGTGTTTTGTATTCAATTTTATCACTCTATAGGCCTAGTCTAACCATTTTCATAACAATAGAAAACTAAAATTCTCATCAAAACACCCTTTTATACCATTTTTACAACTTTTACAAAATGGTCATTTCGGACATTTTCATCGAAAATAGCTTAGTAAAAATCATTTATTTAACACCCAACACTCATTTTCTACCGTTAGACATAAAAATTCATGCATGTCACACATGGATCAATTTTTAAAGATGAACCCTAGCTCAAATTAATGGTAGAAATAGATAGATCTTGTTACGGGGATTGTAAAAACGCAAAAATCATTAAAAACGGGGCTAGAACGGACTTACAATCGAGCTTGGAAGCTTGAAAAACCCTAGCCATGGTTTCTCCATGCAATTTTCGACTAAGAGGTTGAATATGGACAAAAATTGGCTTTTAATTTTGTTTTTAATTCATTTTAATAACTAAATGACCAAAATGCCCTTAATGAAAAACATTGGAAACATGCCTAACCATGTCCATTTTTGTCCACCAACTTAACCAATGGTCTAATTACCATACAATTTAGCCCTTTTGACTAAATTGAGTGCCCAAACGTCAAAATTTTCGAATGAAATTTTCATGAAATCATTCCTTGAAATTGTAGACCATAAAAATATAATAAAAAATAAAATTTTCCTCATCGAATTTGTGGTCCCGAAACCACTGTTCGGACTAGGCCCAAAATCGGGATTTACATAAGCACTCGAAATTCGTGGGTTTGGAAAATTGAATATGAGATGTAATATTTGATATTGAGATGGAAAATGGATAAGAAATGGAACAAAAATGTGAAATGAAATGTCTAATTGTGAGATAAGTTGATATGATGAATGAATGATGTATATATATATATTGAGAATCGATTATACAAGCCTAGGGGGCCAATATGAAAACGTGACAAATCGATGAATGTGATTCAGAATTCATACTATGAAACAATGTAGTGATTGACATTCAATATATATTTTGTATAAAGATGAATTGATATGATACGAGAATGAAGTTCATATGGTTTAATTTGAATTGCATTGAAAATGAAAATTATGAAATGAAAATAATGTTTGGCATTAATTTGAAACGAGCTGTATTGCAGGAAAATAGATTGTATAACATGATTAAGTTAGTGAATCGATTAGACGATTATTATTTTTTTGTAAATGGTAATAAAATGTTAAATAAGTGAGTTGAAATGTTATATGATTGAGTTATCATATGGTATGATAAATGTTGAACTCACCTATTTTATATTTGATTTGCCATAATAGGTAAATTTTAAAAAGCTAAGTAGCATGTAGTATATTATTATAACATGAGGTAAGTTACTTGGTTTTATACCTGTGAACTTACTAAGTGTTGTATATACTTACCTTATTTTTTTTCCCTTCCTTGTAGATTGCCAACTTACGAAACACGTCAAGCAGATCATTCGAAGCTCACACTATCTCGGTATTGATTCAGTAGTTTTCTATCATTTAAAACTTGGTTTTGTGGCATGTATTTAGGCAATTCATTTTTGGTAAATCTTGAATTTGGGTACTTTGGTTATTGATTGTGGTTTGAGTTTTGAATGGTTATATGTTATGTATATAGGTCATTTTGGGGATTATGAATTGGATGTGATTATGTAGTTAAAATAGTTATTATGTTTAATAAGGTTATTTGGTTTGGTTGATAGAATGAATGGTCTAAGTATGCCTTATTGATGTATACCTATTTTTGAGTTATAAAGAATTATGGTATAATAATGCTTTGACAAATGATTGATTAATAGGTATATGTGATGTTTTGAATCATGAAAAGATGTATGGAAATTGAGATTTGGATGGATTATACATGGTATAGATCTAGTTGTTTACTTGAGACTTAGATGGTCAATTCTATCAGATGTTATAGCATGTTTTAGGTTAGTTCACAAAGTAAGGTTTGATAGAAATTTATGGCAAGATACACAATGGTATCACATGCATATATGTATGGTTGAAAGTGATAATTGAATCATGATAGTATTATAATTGTTGAATGATTTGGTAATGGTTTATAATCTACTGTGATGGTGCCAAAATGACATGTTTGTTAGGAACTTAGGAATGATGTTTTAAATGGTGTTTCTAGTATATTTTGGTGTATTTTGATTAGGTTTAAAATTTGGTATGAAGTGCATATATGGTATGTGAGTGTTGGTGGTTTGTAACTTGCCTTGTAAGGTACATATGGATGAATATAGTCTAACACACGGCCGTGTGCCTCACATGGGCATGTGGCATGATCATGTACCCTTAATGAATTAGGTGCAGTTTGATTGACACAACCTCAGTCTCTCACACAGCCCAACCGCACGGTCATGTGAATGTTTGCAAATTTTTACAATTAGGTCCACATGACCATAGTGAGTTACACGGCCTAACGAGACGGTCGTGTGACCCCTGTTTTGTACATTTTCCACACTATTTTGAAATGTTTCAAATTAGTCCCTATTTTGTTTTGAATTATTTTTAAAGCTTCAGTAAGTTCGATTTAACCCCAATATTGTATGAATAACATGTTATTTTTCATTATATGATTAATGATTAATGATAATTTAGAGAAATTTGAATTGATATAGCATGATTCTGTTATGTTATGTGCTTTAGCATTCCCTAACCCTAATCTAGTGATGGAGATGGGTGATGGTGTTACAAAATTAATTTGAATTATGGAAATCGAAATTAGAAAGGTTGAATGGAAAATAATGAACTTTTAAACTCAATTGATAAGTGAGATGGCTAAAGGATTGGTTAAATAGACATTTTGATGTGTTTTGAGTTGAATAAGAATAGGAAATGTAGGAAATGACGTCTTGAATTTTTACTTATTAAGAATTGAGAGTAAATCTCATAAAAAGGAAATAAAGGACTTTTAATAAACGATGATTGATATAAACCTTTAAATAAGTGAAAGTGATGCAATTAATTGCTTTTTATAAGAGCGAAAGTATAGTACAAATATGTTTAACTTTGGTAACATTGATTGGCTGCAATTCAACAACAGTGACACATGCTTAAAAAATTACCAAAAATTGTAAGAATTGATTTAGAAGTATATCCATACGTGGTTAACAATCTTATTGAGTCTAATTTTTAATGAAACAAACCAAAGTTGTACGAATTTTGAATTGAAAGATAATTTATTTTAGTAAAGGTAGCTCAAAACTATTTAATAGCAACCCTCGTTTGACTTTGAACATTTGTTGCACTTCTTGTACATGCTATTAAATTCTAAGTTTTTGTAGGAGAAATTTTATTTAATCTAGTTTCTAAAAAATCAAACATATCTTGATTTTGAATTTTATGGAATGAAATATAAACAATTTAGTTACAGGAATACGATTAGATAATCTTGTTTTAAAAAGTTAGGTTGTTTAAATTATTTTGTTTGTATATATAATATATATTTTTTAAATGAAAAAAAAGAGCATCTATTGAGAATGAATTGTACATAAAAGGCATGATACTTATTATTTGATAATGAGATAAGAATGATATTAATTGTTACTATGAAATAAGGAAACAAAATATAAATTATTTATAATTAATTTTGTATAAATGAGATTGAGTCAAAAGTATGGTAATAATGAAATTAAGCTTTGTTAGGGGAATTTGATTAAGTTGAATACAAAATTAGTTTTAAATTTAAGAAGAGTTGTGAATAAGACAAGATTTGTGATAATATTTGAACTTTGAGTAAGAAGAGGTAACATTTTATCAATCTTTAAGTGTAAATACTCTATTAAATTTCTTTGTGTTGTGTTTTAATGGGGATTCAATAAGAAACTAGAAATACACCTAAGTTTTAAATTTAGTTGGAATAACAAATGGCTAAATTCTTAGTAATAAAGAAGTTTGATGTAAGAATTGGTAAATAAGAAAAATTGATTGTGATATGTGAAACTAAATAAAATTTAAAATGTGCATATTAATGAAAATGCTAAACTAAGTTGTTATTAAATGAGTCACTATGTTTTATTTTTATTCATGAAAGAATGATAATGAAATAAGTGTTGGGAAAAATTCGGCTTGAAAACGATTTTCTTGCACAGAGGAAAATTAAAATTTTGAAAACCGATCTGATTTGTGATATTTATAATAATAAACCTTAGCCGAATTTGTACCTGTGTTTTTGAATAAGAAAATCCCTGATGTTTTCCAACTGTCAACCAAACGATTTTCTTCGCTATTCTCATACCACGAACTGCTTCGAGTTTGGGCTCGAACCAATTGAATCAAAACACAGAACTAGAAAAAAAATTCCTTTTGGGGTGAAAACGAAAATTCTCTTTTTTATAATAGAAATTAGTAAAATTACTATTCTGGAAAAATATATGTAATAGTTGAGAATATATGTAATAGCATTTCTTATCATATGTCAAAGCATCATGCTCAACCAGTTTTCTAAATGCAGTTTGTTTTGGAGATGTCATCTTTACAAACTATCCAATAATTTTCAACAACCCATTTCCATAAGATAAGCTCCAAATAACACAAGTACTCAAGTTCTTCACAATACAAATTCAATATTTCAATGTAGATGCTAGTAGAAATACAAAGAGTGACTCAACAACAATTTTCAACAATAATATACCCAATAATCACTATTACCTAGTATCCATACTATCAAATGATTAATATCAAAGATGGAAAAAATCACCTTCATGAAAAGCACAAGAAATTTGAGTCTTGTATGTTTGAGAATGTCCTGATCAACAATGAACACCCAAGAAAAGAAGAAAACTTGCTACAAGAAGAGAAATCAAGAAAACTAGGAGAGGAAAGGATGAAGAGTCTCTGGAAAAAGTGGTAGAAAATAAAGGGTTTTGTGGATTTTAAAAGTAAAACTAAGAAAAATATACAGATTTTTTTTTATTTGGTGTCGGAGAACTGACGTTGATGTTTTTTTTTATTTGGTGTCGGAGAACTGACATTTTAAAATAATCATCTCCTCACAATGTTGTGCCCTACTTGTTGCTACGCACTATATAAAATGCAATTTCCAATAGTTGTATAACTCATTTAGTTGCAACATTAACACTCATCGCCGGCAACATCAAGGCCCCTCGTTGCCATGAAAATCCATTTATCATCCTGATGAAACTCACTAACTTGGAACAAAAGGGCAAGTCACATTGCCCATATCGCGACATCAAACATCCAACTTCACGAATTTAAATCCCCACATCGCAATGTAGGACCTTTTCTTGTCACGACATCACGCTTACTCAGATCAAAATAGGGGCGATCCATATAACCACCATAGAAAACTTTCAGCTAGTTCTCGATGCTTTAAATCGTCATTTGTTTCGCAACTAAAAGATGTGAACTGGTCTTATTGATTTAACACATTGCTACTTCCTTATCTTCGATTGATACGACATATACATAATGAGTCATTTTACATCAAATCCTAGCAAACCCATACTTCATTCTGATGTACTATAGTCTTGCGCACAAAAACCTCAATGTTGCTTAAGGTTGTAGATACTCAACCTTTACCACACTTGTCAAATTGAAAATGAATATAATCGTTGATTTCATCAATTATCTTCTCCACAAAAATAATCAAAAGGTATGTTGGCTCTTTCACACCTTCACCTAAGATCGATTTAAGCTTATCATAAATATTCACTTCTAAATCTAATCCTACCTCTATAACACCTCAACAACCGACCCGATCGTTGGGTCCGAGCTACAAGGTGTCACATTGATTTTCAGAGCAACTGCAATATATAAAATTCAATTCGATGATCAATACACATTTAATTACAAGTATTTCATATGTATTAAACGTTATATAATCACTTTCTGAGTCTTATACAAGCTTATGAAAGTTTACAGAGCATTACTAGGACATTCAGAATATTTTTCAATTAATTTACGTAAACTATTATTCATTTACCGAGATTACTCATAATATCCCTTGATTGGACCCTCGAGCCCAAATACGAGCTTTAGAAACGAGTCGGGACTTAATCGGAACCTTTAAAAATTTTTCATGACTTGTCAAAATTTTTCCAAGGTGCAAGGCTCACACGCCCGGGTGGCCCATAGGGCACGTCCGTATGCTAGGCCGTGTCGTTAATTAATTTAATTCGAATTAGGTGTAGGTTTCACACGGCCAAGGTACACACCAATGTTCTAGGCCGTGTGGTACACACGATTGAGACACACGCCCGTGTCTTTGCCAATGTGCCTAATTCTGAGCATTCTATTTCTCAAAATTTAGGTGTAGGGGACACACGGCCTAACCACATGCCTGTGTTACTAGGCCCTGTGTCACATACGGTCTAGACACACGCCCGTGTGTCTACCTGTGTGGATAAAATGAAGCCATTTCCTAGCTTCATTTCTCACCCAAATTTACCGAAAAACATGTACATAAAACACTCAACCAATTCCAGCCATTTCAAGTATTTAAAGTAGGCAAATTCATCATTTAACAAGGCATACCACTACATGCATAAATGATTATAAATTTACCTCTAGCTTCATTTCTCACCCAAATTTACCGAAAAACCTGTACATAAAACATTCAACCAAATCCAGCCATTTCAAGTATTTAAAGTAGGCAAATTCATCATTTAACAAGGCATACCACTACATGCATAAATGATTATAAATTTACCTTGGATTAACTTAGGCAATAACAGCCTCTGATAACATATTCATAACATATCACATATGAATATAACATCATAATTTACTTAATCATACTAAAATAAGCCATTACTAGCCATCCCAATGGCTAGGTTACAAAATAACATTTTCAAGCCATTATTGGCCAAATTTCCCTATACATGCCATTATACCAAAATGATTTCACTAAATATACCCAAAATGCTAGACGATAGTGTGACGATGCTCCAACGATCTCCCAACCTTCACGAGCTTCCGAGTACTATAAAATAGGGGAAAAATAAAGGAGTAAGCATTATATGCTTAGTAAGTTCATATAACAGAAACTAAACTTACCAATCTTGTTTATTAAAATCTAGGCATACAAGGTTATGTTTCCATCCATTTGGATAAATAGCCTGATCATATACATTCCACCAAACATGTTAGTCACCAAACTATTAGTATAAATCAAATAACATAGATAAGCTCATCAAGCAATATTCTTTCAAGTCAATATCAATTCATCTCAAAGTTCTTCTGCCATGTCAAGAGTTATATGTCCGTTGAATCGTTGAAATTCCAATAAAGGCTCAAATAGTACACTCGAGGTGTACAATTCATTAATTTGTCAATTCTTATCAAGGTTACCCCTTAGAGTACTTAACCAAGGAACACACTCACTAGCCACATGTCGTATAACAGGGTTACCAGTCCAAGCTAAATCCTTTATATACAATATGCTTACAAGAGCTCAATTAGGGTTACCAATCCAGGCTAAACCCTAATTATGACATATGCTCAAGAGATAATATGTTGGGATTACTAGTCCAAGCTAAATCCTTTTTATAACAAGGTCATCGGGATTACTTGTCTGAGCTAAATCCCATCCGCAACAAATACAGGACCCTACTTATTTCGGGAAAGCGCACACAATCATCGGAATTCAACATCCAATCGGGACTAACCCTTTTATCACCATTTCAAGCTTATTTTCATTTTTCATCATAGTATACAAGTGAAGCACATCAACATAAATCACATTACATACAACACAACAATTAATTAACATAATTACATGTCCGATTAAGTTACACGAACTTACCTTGACACTTGTTTGCGTAAAAGTCTACTAATCTAAAATCTTTTCTTTTCCTCGATCTAACCTCAAATTAGTGTTTTTTGAATCTATATAAATGAACTTAATCATTAATTTCATACATTTCGTACTAAGACAGACTCAATTTACATCCTAGCCAAAATTACCATTTTACCTCTAACTTTTCCAAAAATTTTGATTTTGTCCCTAGGCCCGGAAAATGAAACTTGTACAAATTACTCCCTATTCCAAGCCTAACCAAATCCCCATTACAAATCTCCCAGCACATGTTTTCATAAAATTTCAGAATTTTTCATCAAATTTTACAACTTTTCATTTTAGTCCTTAAATCATGTTTTCATCAAAAATTACTTTGTAAAAGTTGTTTATCTATCAACAATCCTTCATTTTCTACCATAAATTTCTAATTTCTAGCATAATACATCCATGACCCATTTTCATACCTTGATAACTTTTTAAATTAATCCCTCAAATAGAGAGATTAAGTTATTTTGGTTTCAAAAATACCAAAATTACTAAAAGTATGACAAGGAAACTTACTTCTTTTCTCTCTCCTAGGGTTTCCATGTATTTTTTTTAAGGCTGAAGATGACAAAATAAGATGATATAATTCTTTTCATCTTTTAATTAATTAATATTTTGCTATTTCCAATTTAGTCCTTGCCCTTTTCTATAATTCCATGGATGAGTCACCATAAAAATCTACATACTTTTATTAATGGTCTAATTTCATATAAGGACCTTAAGTTTTGAATTCCATAGCTATTTGATCCTTATAGCTACTATAATTCAACTTTCACATTTTATGCAATTTAGTCCTCCTCATAATTAAACACTTAATCGATAAAATTTTCATATCAAAATTCTCACATGTCATTTCTAACATATTACAAGACATATGATAAAATAAAAATAAAATATATTTTGGGTTAGATTTGTGGTCCCGAAACTATTGTTCCGATTTCATTGAAAAATGGGTTGTTACAAAATCACTTATATACATTCTCATACAGCCAATTCATATATCCAAAACCAACTAAAATAATTAACAAAATATCATTCCATGTGCAACTTAAACATTTGAGACCTTTAGCTTAAAATTCCTATGTACGTGCCAAAAGACCAAAACGAACCACTTTATACAAAATTTGCTGGGTTGAAAACAATAGTCTGGATACTAACTTCAAGTTTCGAGGCTTCGAGAATCTCTTGAACCCGCGCACAGAGGAAACAAATCGTATGCTGAATAATAGAGCTCAATGGTACATTTATAATTCAAGATATAAATAACAAACATAATCAATACATTTTAGGAGAAAACATGCTTATATGCAGTTAATAATCAACCAGTTTATGACAACGTGACAAGCAATTTTTAACCACCAAATTACACATGCAACATACTTGTATCGAGTCCAACACAACTTTACCAATATTTCATCTTACATAACTAGCTTCATCTTATTTAACCATTAGCACTCATTCAATTCATACTAATTCCATACCATTCCATGATCAAGCACTCATTTATGTGTTACACAATATGCTAATAGAACGGTATCATTCATATGCCGAGACATTCATTACTGTTTCTTTAGTCTTTATGCCATTCGAACTGATTTTAAAGTTTGACAACTCATTCATATTCATTTCGGCCCCTGTAACACCCTAACCCGTATCCGTCATCGAAATAGGGTTACGGAGCATTACCGGAGTTTACATTTTGAAACTATTAAATTTAAAACATTTAATTCATAACATCAATCAATGCAAAACCAAATAATAACATACATATTGTCCCTTTTACGAGCCTTCGAGGCCCTAAAAACACATTAAAAACAATTGATACTAAATTAGAATCATATATAATTTTTCAGGAAAAGGTGAAAATTTTCAAAACTGCAGGGGTCACATGGCCGTGTTGCCAGGCGTGTGACTCGCAAAGTTGAGAGACATGCCCGTGTCTCAGTCCGTATAGACATTCGAAGTAGGGACACATGATCGTGTCCCAGCCCGTGTCAGTGCCCATGTAACTCTTTGAATTGGGTCACACGGCCAAGCCACATGCTCGTGTTCCAGGCCATGTAACTCTTGAAATGCAACCTTTAAAAACCTATAGGGGACACACGACGGTGTCGCCTGGCCGTGTGTCACACACGGCTGAGACACGCACCCGTGTCTCTGACTGTGTGAACAAAAAATAGGTCATTTCCAAGCAATTTTTCTCACTCATTCATGCACACACCTATAACTAATTTACCACAAGTAATCAAGCATCCCAAAGTACACCAGACCATACAGTAACAAGATATCCAAAAGGTACATATTCATACAACCAATATGCCTAAAAGCCACCTCAATCACTACAATTAAACATGTATAACTAACTGCTTAGTTTAGCCAAAACTTACCAATTTGTACATATATCAAATCCACACTCATATGTACCTAATTTACCATTTAACATTTAGCATCATAAGCCGTAAATACCAACTACAATTTTAATACCAATATGACCATGTTCAACTTTCATCATATAAGCATCATAAAGACTATAAAGTCATCCATCAAAAGGCCACATACATATATCCACATATCAACCATTTCAATCATTCAAAATATCAAATTTGCAAGCCAAAACATAATGGCTAAAACATCAACCAAAAATATCTATACATGTGCATATTTATCCAATTATCAATTAACTTGTTTCCATGCCAAAATATAACATAATTGTTATATAATCACCACACCATATTAGATTCATGCCATATCTAGTTCAAAACCTTTCCAAAGCATACCATATCTTGACCATGTTAAGGTCAATTCATCATATACCACTTTGGTCATTCAAACATGTTTTAACACATTATCAAATTAACACATATCAACTAGGCACCAAATGTATCAAGGCTACATCAGCCAAATGACATATACATGCCAAACACATCAACTAACATTCAACTAATCATCATCCATAAGTTCACCTATACATTCCATTATAACCTTAACCAGGACACCAAAATCTATCGATATAATCGTTGGATAGTGTGATAGATCTCTGACTAGCTTCCAACCCGATCGAGCTTTCGATAATCTGAAAAGTAAGGAAAAACAACTACGTAAGCAATGAATGTTTAGTAAGCTCATATAAAATTTAGTCATATCAATTCATTTCAAATATGAAATTTATACATATAAAAAATAATCCTATACCGATACCGCAAGATTCATTAAACCATATTCAAAAACTCACAAAGTGAATAAATCCATAGCATCACATATACATATTATCCCCAGAATAGTAGGATTTTAAATAAATTTAAACCCTTTCAAATTTTCTTATTTTTCATTTGCATTTCATTATTTTTCATTGCATTTAATTTCTTTAACTTAAATAACAATATCAATTCAACACATCATTCCCTTTTTCATCATTGTACACTTCAAGTATGAACTTATTATTTCATTACCTTTCCACACCCATTTCATATGCATAACACACAAGACATAAGCATATCATTCAACCATAGCCACAAGCTAGTGCATTTAAACATAGCTCTTTTCGAATTAATCACATGATAAACCATTTCATAAGAAATGGCATAATTTAAACATTACCACTCTTTCATGAACACAAGCATATTTCTATTTGAGCACTTTCCATTTCAATGCAACTTATACGTAAACATAATACCATTCAACCAATAGCTTGGCACATGCCTAAAAATCAAACAACAACACATGTTAGCATACTTGAACATATTTCATATAAATTCAACATTGATAACCATTTATTCTCAACATGTAACACTTAAGTTTATTGCTCATCTCAACTTACATAATTTCCATGTATCATACCAAAGATGTTCATATATGTACATGTCATAATACATATCATTCTCTTATCGTTTCTTATCTGAATAATGCCCATTGAACCATTTAGAATACAATTGGATACTTGGGATAGCTCACACATAGTGCGCTAACTCATATAACTGTAATCCGTCAATTCCTATACATGTATGCTCACACAAGCTGTGAATAAGTACACTCACATGAGCTATGAAAACGGGCCTACTCACATGAGCTGTGGCTCAGAAGGTAGTTACACAATGCTACTCACACGAGCTGTGAAGTATCCGCAACACATGTCTGACCTCAGCCATCGGTAAGATGTTTAGGATCGGCACGCGAAACCCTAATGACTATCATTTGTATCCTACGAATTCCTAAGGTTCAAACAGGGCTTGGCAATCATCGTACGTCGATAGATTTACGTTGTTTCATAACACGGTAAATTGCATACTAACATATATATTGATTTAATTACATATTAACATTCAATTTAATCAAAATTATATAGAATACAGTTCATACAAACTTACCTGGCTAAATTGCTGAAATACCAAAGTTCAGGGGCATTTTGGTAATTTTCTATTTTTCTTGATTTTCCACCCTATCTTGATTTAAATTAATAATTTCATTCAATTTATCAATTTAGACTGTAAAACATTGTATTTCATGCAATTTGGTTATTTTTTATATTTTTACAAAATTACCCCTAAAGTTTTACATTTATTCAATTTAGTCTCTAAGCCAAAACATGCAAATTAACCATTTTTAATGCCAAATTATATCAGCCGAATATTCATGGCACCCATATCGGCCCATATTTGTATTAATTTCACATTAAGTCCTTATACTTTTACTATTTTAACAATTTAGCCCCTAATTAGAAAATTCATCAAAAATCACTTAACAAAATACTTTTAATAATCAATCAACATTCCAAATTCATCATTTAACATCAAAAATCACAAGATTCATCAATGGAAACATTCAAAATCTTTAACAGTTTCAAAATCGAAGGTGTGGGCTAGCTGAACCTAGTTGTAAAGATCTCAAAAACATAAAAATTACAAGAAACAGGGCTAAATCTGACTGACATGAAACCTATGAAGCTTGGCCAAAGCTTGAAGGTCCAACAATGGCTTTCTCCTTCCTCAAATTTGGAAAAACATAAAAAGAAAAAATTATATCTTTTATTTTAATTATTTACCTTTTAATTTGTTTTATTTTTAATTAATAAAACATACATATTTTCATAATAAGACAAATCCAACCGCCCACTCATATGTAATATGGTATATTTACCATATTAGTCATTATACTTTCATTCATGAAGCCATTTAATCACTCAAATTAAGTAGCAATCAAATTTTTCATCTTTTACAATTTAGTCCTTTTTAATTAATTAACCATCGAAACGTTAAAAATTTCCAATGAAACATTAATACCACATTAATGACACTTCGTAAATATTTATAAAAATATTTACAACTCGTTTTATAGAAACGAGGTCCCGATACCTCATTTTCTAAAACCACTTGACCTTAGGGTCATACCACTTGAACTTAATAAATCACTTATATAACATAATTTATCAAATCAAAAACCTTTTTAAAACCATATTTGACTCGAAAATATTAAATAATAATATTTATGAACTTACTCTTCGAATTTGGTGGCCCCGAAACCACTATTTCTAACACTATTGAAAAACGGGTTGTTACAACCCCCATGGCTCGTTTTTAGCTAAATCACAATATAACCACATATATTATTTATCTAAACAAATTTTGCTCAATAGTATTAAATTTTACCTTATCTGAATTATTTACTAACTTGTGGTTTGTAACCCCTATTAACCTAATTCAGACTTGGACGGATACTCCGATTGCCCAACCAACACACCAAACTAGCACCGAAGTATCTCACCAGATAAATTGAAATAAGGTAAACTTGCACGTATGTGCATACTAGTGTACGAAGTGCATCCTAGCACACAAAGAACATAATCTCATACTCAATCCAATCCGATGACATGCCAACTATATCCGACACAGCCCGAACATCTAATAGGGTACCATATTCAACTCATTACAATTTAGTACAGTTACCATTTATCAAACATATTCACTTTCATAACTCATTTCATTAACATATCATGTCTAATTCATGTCATTCAATATATATTTTCAGTCAATTCCATAACACTTATCACAGTTCAATCGATTCATACTATTTTACATTTTATTCACTTTATCCCTCTATTCTGGCAATTCACATTCAAGCTCAATCTAATAGTTTAATTTATCATTAAATAGTCACCTTGACACTCTAATATGCAAATAAAATGAAAATGCAATCAATTAATGTAATAGCTCAATTGTCAGTGAAATCGAAACAGTCGTTTCAGGACCACAAATTCGACCTAAAAATAAGATTTATTTTTATTTCATTACATGGTTCATACTATAATAGACATGTCGTGTGAAAATGTTGATATGAAAATTTTATCGATTAAGTGTTTAATTACGAGAAGGACTAAATCGCATAAAATGTGAAAGTTGAATTCTAGTAGCTATAAGGATCAAATAGCTATGGAATTCAAAACTAGAGGTCCTTATATGGAAATTAGACCATTAAGAAAAGTATGTAGATTTTTCTTGGTGACTCATCCATAGAAATATAGAGAAAGGGCAAGGACTAAATTGGAAATAGAAAAATACTTAATTAATTAAAAAGATAATAAAAGAAATCATCTTATTTTTATGTCATCTTCAACCTAAAACACAAGGAAACTAGGAGAGAGAAAAGAAACTTCCAATGTAACACCCCAAACCCAGCCTAGACGTTATAGCCAAATCTAGCGATGTCACATGGAATGGGGTTTGAAATCGAGATTGATAAGTTAAAACCGTTCTAGCTAATTAGCTTTTATTTAATTCGAAAAAATGTGAGCTAGCTGATTTTCCTTAAAACATGTCTTTTAAGTAGAAGCTTTTGAAACCAATTATTTTACGAAATCAAAAATCTTAGTTTTTAGAAAAAATCGTGTTTTGTTAAGTTGCAGTTTAAAAATCCATAAAAATAGTATAAAATCCCAATTTAAACCAAACAGTCCAAAGTCCCAACATTACAATAATAAATACCCAAAGATAATATAAAATCAAAAGCTGTAATAAAGCAGTTCAATAGTGGTGGTCACCGTCGAGCCCTCCGCTGCACCGATCTACCTAAGTTTAAGGATTACCTGTACAGATTAAATAGAAAAAGGGGTGAGTTTTCACAAACTCAGTGTGTAATCCCCACAGAAAACATACATATAGATACACATCAAAAAATAATCAATTACAGCTTGGGGCTTGAGCCCATTACAGATTTAGTTTAGGCCTTGGCCCATTCGGATACAGTCTCAGATATAATTTAGGGCCTTGGCCCATCTCAGTTACAATATGCAATAGCATAAAATCAGAATCCTACCCACCAGCCTCTACACACCATCTCCGTCCATCTCTACACACCATGGTGGGATTAAATCAACCCACCCATCCCTACACACCATGCTGTACCAAAATGCAGCACATAATCAAAAATTTGCAGTAGAAATACTAGATAACAGGCTTAATAGCCTTTCAGACACTTCCTTCAGATAATAATAACCCACCCCGATGCAATGCAACATACAAAAGATGTCATGCTATTATGCAATTACAATACATACATTCAGATATCATAATTCATGCTCGATATAGAAATCAGACAAATAGATCACTCATATAGGGGTCTAAGTAAGGCTTACCAACCCTTTACTAGGTTCACAGTCGACTTCGGCGACCCGTGCAACCTTAGACAACTTTTCAAAAAAATGGGCTCACACACCTGTGTGGCCCACACTGGCCAAATTGGCCTTGTCCATGTGATTCATTTTTAATGTAATCCATGCTAGCTAAATATTCATATATGTTTTCACTATTTACTTATATGTTCATTCAAAGCTGTCTACTTGAGTCATTGTCACTAAAATATTTATATCTTGAGCTATAGAATTTCAAATTATGACTACTTGATGTTTTTGAAACTAGACTCAAATACCTTCCTACCATAAAATTTTTAGAATTTATAGTTTATCAAATAAATACAATAAAATCTTTAAATTTATCCCTATTCTGTTGTTTGACAGCTTCAATCTCTCCTTACTAAAAATTATTTATCTCTTAGTACGGAATTTGGATGATGTTTTTGTTTGTTTCTATAGAAAATTGACTCATTAAGGATTTAAACATATAAATTTAAGCCCTTAATTTTTTTTATAAATTTTGATGATTTTCCAAAGTCAGAACAAGGGAACCCGAAACCATTCTGACCTTGTCTCACAAAATTTATTATATTTCATAATTTACAATTTCATTGCTTACACTGTTTCTTCCATGAAAAACTAAACTCAATAAAATTTAATTTCATATTTTATTCAACCTCTAACTCAATTTCCACTATTTTTGATGTTGTTGTCCAAAACTATTTTAGTGCAAAATGTTGATTTCCAAGTTTATAACACTCTTATTTCCTTGCTCTACAATTTTCCGTATCATTTTCTCTTTTTTTCTTATTTCTCGACAGTAAGCAATTTTAGCTTTTTGCCGAATCCCCTTTTCTGCATTTCAGGTACACACCTAGCATCGATTTGCTGCGCAAAGTAACTCAAGCCTTCAAAAACCTTGATTCGTCAATCAAACCAAATATCCCCAACATAAAAATCAATAAACTAAACCAACGACGACTCAAAAACTTACCGCGATGAATTCGATCACTAGTCATCTCCACACACTGGAATATCCGCTTAAAACCTTTGAACAACACCTAAACGAGAGTAAAATGAACCCTTTGTTAATTGCCTAATCGAAATACAATAACTAAGGTGAAAAATTCCACTAACCAAAACAGATGAAGTTAAAAGTTGCACCCAAAGAGATGACTCGCAAAAAATACAAAAACGAAATGAGTAGGGAAAAGAGAAGAGAATTTCGGCTATAGAGCAAAAGATGAACCAATCAAGAAAACAAAAAGAGAGGGGAAAGAGAAGAAACAAGATTTGGCTAAAGGGGGACAAAAACCAAAACTGAACAAGAAGGGAGAAGAAACGACAGAGAAACAAAAGTCTAATGTTAGAAAATTTGTTGGGAAAAAAGAAAATAGAAAACTGATAAGAAGAAAATCTTATTTTGATAACTTCTCCCCAATTATCTCCTAAAAACACTCCCTATTAACCTACTAAAACACAACTACTCAGTAATCCAGTTTAATTTGAACTCCACCACGCCACACGCTTCAAACAAAAATTAATTTCCTTGCTTGCGCAGGGACTCGAACATAGGACCTCCTACACACTTGAACTCCACTTAACCACTAGACCAGTAGGCCCATTCTGATATATTTTTACCAACAATCAAATAAAAGCCTACTGAACAAGAGTAAGGCATAATTCATTCAAAATACCAAAATTTGCCCAAGTGAAGGCTTGAACTTGGGATCTCCCAAACACTCCTAGAACACATAACCACTAAAGCTGACAGATATTTGTGTCATACTTTCACAATAACAAAATTAAAAATTTTTGGGCGTTACATTCAAGGCCTAATTGGGTAAGTTTCCTTATCCCGTTTTTAGTAATTTTAGTATTTTTGAAACTGGGATAGCTTAATCTCTCTATTTGGGGGATTAATTTGAAAGTTATCAAGGTATGAAAATGGGTCATGTATGTATATGCTGGAATAGAAATTCATGGTAGAAAATGAAAGATTATTGATAGATAATCAAGTTTTACAAAGTGATTTTTGATGAAAACATGATTTAGGGACTAAAATGAAAAGTTGTAAAATTTGATGAAAAATTCTGAAATTTTATGAATACATGTGCTGGAAAATTTGTAATGGAGGCTTTGATTAGGCTTGGAATAGGGAGTAATTTGCACAAGTTTCATTTTTTGGGCCTAGGGACAAAATCAAAATTTATGTAAAAGTTAGAGGCAAAATGGTAATTTTTCCTAGGACGTAACTTGAGTCCATTTATATATGAAATGTATGAAATTGATGGTTAAATTTATTTATATAGATCCGGACAACACTAATTCGAGGTTAGCTGGAGGAAAATAAAAGGTTTCGAATTAGTAGACTTTTTACGCGAACAAGTGTCGAGGTAAGTTCATGTAACTTAATCGGGCATGTAATTATGTTAATTAAATGTTGTGTTTGTACATAATGTGATTTATGTTGATGTACATTACTTGTATGCTATGATGGAAAATTGATACATGCTTGAAATGGTGATAAAGGGTTAAGTCCCGATTAAATGTGAATTCCGATGATTATATGCGCTTTCCCGAAACTAATAAGGTCGTGCATTTATTGTGGAGGGGGATTTAACTCGGATGAGTAATCCCATTGACCTTGCTATAGAAAGGATTTAGCTCGAATGGATAATCCTGATATAAATACCTCTCGAGCATACGTTATGATTAAGGTTTAGCCTGAACTGGTAATCCTAATCAAGCTCCTCTAAGCATACGTTATATAAAGGATTTAGCCTAGACTGGTAATCCTGTTATACGATATGTGGCTCAAGAGAGTTTTTCTTGGTTACGTGCCCTAAGGGGTACCCTTGAATAAGGAATTGACGGGTTATCAAATCGTACACTTCGAGTGTACTACTTAAGCATCCATCGGAATTCAATGATTCAACAAACATAAAACTCTCAACATGGCATGAGAACTTTGAGATGAATTGATAATTTCTTGAAAGAGTATTGTATCATGAGTTCATCTATATTACTTGATTGATATGAAGATCTTAGTGACTAGCATGTTTGATTGAATGTATGCGAATAAGAAATTTAGCCAAATGGATGGAAACATAACATTGTATGCTTAGATTTAATAAACAAGATTAGAAAGTTTAGATTCTATTATACTAACTTACTAAGCATGTAATGCTTTAATGTGATGTGAATTGTGATAAGTTTTATAATTTATGAATGCCCATTCTTGAAAACTAACTATTTTCACGACAAAGGCAAGCGCACCTTATCGAATAGTAGTATGACTTATGGCAAGACCGGGATGTCGAACCCAAAGGAACTAAAAGTACTACTATTAACTTTCTTTTTATTATCTAGCCTAAAAATAAAGGGGTTTACTTTATATAAAACTAATTACTAAACTAAGAATGCACAAAAAGTGAATTGGGGAAATAACTTTTGGGAAAACTGAATGATTTGGACAATACCTAAGGGAAAAATCCACTTAGACTTCACTTGTTATTTGATTCTGAATCAGACGATTTATTCACTTGACTTGATCCGTAGAAATCCCTAAGTTATATTATTATCTCTCTCGAGACTAACAACATCTAACCCTAGGTTGATTAATTGAAATCTCTTTCTAATTAAAACCCTTAGTGTTGCATTAACTCAATCTATGGATTCCCTTATTAGGTTTCACCCTAATCCAACAAGCGCACCTTATTGAACAGTAGTATGACTTATGGCAAGACCGGGATGTCGAACCCAAAGGAACTAAAAGTACTACTATTAACTTTCTTTTTATTATCTAGCCTAAAAATAAAGGGTTTTTCTTTATATAAACTAATTACTAAACTAAGAATGCACAGAAAGTAAATTGGGGAAATAACTTTTGGGAAAATTGAATGATTTGGACAATACCTAAGGGAAAAATCCACCTAGACTTCACTTGTTATTTGACTCTGAATCAGACGATTTATTCACTTGACTTAATATGTAGAAATCCCTAAGTTATATTATTATCTCTCTCGAGACTAACAACATCTAACCCTAAGTTGATTAATTGAAATCTCTTTCTAATTAAAACCCCTAGTGTTGCATTAACTCGATCTATGGATTCCCTTATTAGGTTTCACCCTAATCCGGCAAAATTATGTCACCCTATTGCAATCAACTCCGCTTAATTATGTTAGATCTACTTTTAGATAGGGACTTTTACTCCTCTGAATAAGCACATCAATATTTGAATCAATATCCTGAAATATTAAAGCAAGAATTAAGAACTCATAATTAAGAACAAGTAAAATATTTATCGTATAATTCAGATAATAATAACAAGATCCATCTTAGGCTTCATTTCCCTTAGGTATTTAGGGGGTTTAGTTCATATTTATGAAAGAAAACATCTCAAAAGAATAATGATAACAAAACATAAAGAAAACCTGAGAACACTTGAAGGGAATTGAAGGGCGATCTTCAGTCTTGAAGGTGAATCTAGCTTCTGAGATGGATCAATCGGCTTTCTTTGAGTAATTCCCTGCCTCCTACTCCATGTGTGTCTTTCAGGTACCTCCTGGGGTGTTTATATAGGCTTTAGAATGCTTTAAAACCCTTAAGAGTAGCCTTTTCTGAATAAGACTAGATTTGGGCTCGATAGGAACACGCCTGTGTGACACGCTCGTGTGCGATTGCTTCAAACCGTGTTCGAGTCTGTTGAATAGACACGGGTGTGTGAACTACCTGTGTGAGGAAGTCCAGGCCGTGTTGATTTCCCACGTTGACCCATTTTCTCCGTTTTTGGCCCGTTTCTCGCTCTTTTTACTTTCCTATGCTCACCTAAATATAAAACATGAAATTAAAGGATTAGGAGCATCGAATTCACCAAATCTAAGGATAAATCATCCAAAAATGTGCTATGCATGGGGTAAAAATATGTATAAATTATGGTGTATCATGCTTACTCCGTTTACTTTTCCCCTGTTTTATAATGCTTAGAAGCTCGCGAGGGTTAGAGATCACTATAGCATCATCACACTATCAACTAGTCATTTTGGGTATAATTAGCAAAAATCATTTTGGTATAATGGCATGTATAGGACAACTTGGTCAATAGTGGCTTGAAATGTTATTTTGTAACCTAGCCATTAGAATGGCTAGTAATGGTTCATTTTGGTATAACTAAGTAGATTATTATGATATACACATACACATGTGTGATGTTATGAATATGTGATCAATGTTGTGGATGCCTAAGTTAAACTAAGGTAAGGTTGTGATCATGTATGCTTGTGGTGATATAACTTGTGAATGATGAAATTTGCTTAAGTTGAATGCTTGAATTGGTTGGTATTGGATGTGTGTTTCAAGTGCAGGTCTTGGGTGAAATTTTCGGTGAAAAATGAAGCTAGAAATAGGTTCATTTTGTCCACACGGGTGTGTGTCTAGACCGTGTGTGACACACGGCCTGGTAATACGGGCATGTGGTTAGGCCGTATGTCCCCTGCACCTTAATTTTGAGGAACAGATTGCTTAGAATTGAGCACACGGGCAGAGACACAGGCGTGTGTCTTAGCCGTGTGGCACACGGCCTAGAACACAGGCGTGTGTCTTGGTCATGTGAAACCTATACCTAATTTTGAATTGAATTAATTTACCATATTGCCTAGCACACGGACGTGTGGCATGGCCGTGTGTACATGTTAGAGAGTTATATGGGGTCGAACATGGCCTCCAACACGGGCGTGTCCCATGGACCACACAGGCGTGCGAGCCCTGCACCTTGGAAAAATTTTGTAATTTTGCGAAAAATTCTTAGAGGTCCCGATTAAGTCCCGACTCGATTCTAATGCTCGTATTGGGCCTCAATGGCCCAATCAAGAGACATTATGAATGATCTCTAGAAATGAATAGTAATTTACATAATTTTTTTGTAAATGTTTACATTCTGGTAATGCTCTAAAACCCTGTTCCAGCGACAGATACAGGTTAGAGGTGTTACAATTAAAATGTCCTTAAATCGTAAATGTACAAACCAAGATTTTGCAGGTCACTCATTGACCATTTTCACTTTTCCTTTCCCTCTCGATGATTTGATGTTCTCATTAGCTACAAAATAGTTATAAAACATATCATATTATAAAATTCCAGCCAAATCAGAATCAAATACCAAATTTCACGTATTTTTTTAATTTATTCAATTTATTCCTTAAAATCGAGACAAGCATAACTTTCAATTTAGAGTCCCAGATTAGAATCCAATTTCAAAAAAACTCATTAAAGACCCTCTATTTTTTATCCTTACAAAAATTAATGAAAGTATTGCATTTTATTCAATTTGGTCCCTAATGTACGAAATTAATAACTAAGTTTTACAATTTAGTCCTTTTCATATACTAAGCTTAATTTCTAACAATTTAACACCTAAATCATTCAATTCTCAACTATGTAAACTTTCTAAAACTCTAACAATTTTAAAATTGGTATTTTAAAATTGGTATATGTGCTAGCTAAATCTAGCTCCCATGATTCAATTTCCATAAGAATCAAAGAAACAATGGCTAGGTACTTACTGGAAATTAAGGCTAAAAGCTTGAAACCCTACACTAGCGTCCTCCCCTTTTTGTTTCAAATTTTTGGACAATTGGAGAAGATGAAATTCATCTCTCCTCGCATTATTTCATATATATATATATACTTGATTAAAAGCTAATTAGTTTTATTAATTAGGTTTTAGTTAATTTAAACCTTAATTACATGAACTAATTAACATCCATCATGTCGTCCACTAACATATATTTAAAATAGGTTTATTTTCTATTTTGTTCATTTGGTTAATTGCTATTTAATTCCCCAACTCTTAATCTAATTAAAAATTTATAACGATTAAATTTTTACAATTTAGTCCTTGGGCCATAATTACTCACAATTTTGGTTAAATCACTTAATGAATTTTCAATTCAACAATATAATAACTCCATAAATATCTCTATTAAATATTTACAAACCCGATTTACGAAAATGGGGTATCAAAACTGCCTTTTCTAACACATAACCTAATCTTGATATTCCAATAACTTTTTCAAACTTTGATAGTTTTTCAAACTAGTCCCTTAGTTAGGTAGATTAAGCTACAACAATTTCAAAAACATAAAATTTATGAAAAACTGACTAAAGAAATGCTTACATGCAAGGTGAACACTTGACGGAACCTCTGAGCTCTATAAACAATGGTGTTTCAGTGGGAGAAAGCAAGAAAAAAAACAAGATGATGCCTTTGTTTTGTTTTTAACTAATAATATTTATTTCCACTTAAGTTTAATTATTATAATTTAAACATTATTTTAATTTAGAAACCACCATTTACCATCCATTAAAAATAGTTATAGCATATTTTCCATTTAAAATCATCCATTTGTTCATTTAGACCCATTTAATCCATATAAACTAATAGCGATTAACTTTTGCAGCTTTTATGATTTAGTCATTTTTTCTTAATTAACTATGCAAACATCAAAATTATCAAACTTTAATATGACACTCTAATAAACTTCTAAATATTAAATAAATAATATTTACTGACTCACTAGTCAAAATTGTGGTCTTGAAACCACTATTTCTGGCACTACTAAAAATGGGTTGCTACATATATTTCCACCTTTAATGCGCATTTTTAACTCCTAATTTGTTTGACACAACAACATAAATTTATTTAAATGTAAAAAATTAAAGACACAAAATAACATAAAAAATTCAAATCAACTCAAAAATACAATACATATTAAATACCTAAAATACGAATTGACACTAAATGACTCAATTCCACTTAAAACATGCTAAAATGTATGTGAAAGGACAACAAAATGTGCATATCAAATTACGATGTATCAAATCCCCACACTTACACTTTTGCTTATCCTCAAATAAAACCAAATCTAAATACAAACACACATACATACACATACACCCAAACATTATGTTTTGATTAAATAATTATGAAAATTAACAAGTACTAACAAGATGTACCCCAATCAAAATCAAAATTTGGAGATAAACATAATATATACATAGAATCAAAGTTACATATTATGGAACAAAGAGAAGTTCTATTAGTTACTAACAACTGTGCACTAGATGCTTTAATGAAAATATGGCATGCTCGCGAATTCCATCCAAATGCAACTTCACAATTGATGATTATACTCAATGTTTCAAAATTATCATTCAATAGGTTTCTTGTGAAGATGAAGAACAAAGTCTTCCTTGATGCTGCTTGTTTCATCAAAACGTGACATCCTAATTTATGATTATGGTTCTTGATGCTAAAATTTGTTAGTTATTTTCTAAGTGAAGTTTATTGAGTTAATGAGAATAAGCTAAGGGGAGTTGAGGTTTATTAATGATTATAGCTTCCTTCATTATGTATGTTCTCTTCAACAAATTTCCAAAGAGAAATTGTTGAAAAACATGGAACCAATAAATTTAGTGCCAAGGGAATGTTCATTCCCTTTCCATTGAGTTGTTTAAGACAATTTCCATATTTGAGATGTTGGTAATTTATTGAATGGTTTATATATGTTGTGCTAATTATATGGATGATATCTAGCCCATTGTTCAAGATCATATCACTTGGGAAAACATATTTTGGAGATTAGATCGGATCAAATTACCCTTATCTAATCCCTTGAATCAAGGAAGTTGGATTGGATTGAATCATTAAAGTCTTAGTTGACAAGAATCTTTGTTTATTATTATTCTATTGTATTCAACTTATAATGTGGTTGTTTTATAGGGATTGTGATAGATCTTCTCTATGCTAGTAGTCTCGAGTAACTTTATATAATTGAAAGACTTTTATAGATTTATGTACCTTGAATTGAGAACACTAAATTTGTTCTGATAAAGGACTTTTATTGGAGTGCAATTTGATAGTAAAATTGTTTATGTTATGGTTTTACTTGCTGAGTTCACATCGATGAACTTAGTGGTGAGAGTGTCGGTCTTCAAGGTGCAAAGGTGAGGAAAATTATCACTGGGAGTGTGATAGATTAGGATCACTTGTTATAAGTGTTGAAGATAGTGAATATTTCTCATTGAGCTAAGCTCCACAAACGTAGGGAAATTAAACTGCGTAAATAATTATTGTGTATTCTGTTTGTTTATTGTTTATTGTTTGGTGCCAAATAAGTGCACACTTCTCTGTCACTCCTTCTAATAACTTTGTTAGTTTGCTAACAGTAGTTTCAAATCTTCAAGTTGCCTTTGACTATTAACTAGGAGTCTAGATTTTGTTATACAATAATAGGAGTAAGGATGAAGGTAACATAATTAGAATTTGTGTCAAATGGGTGTCTGATAAAAGCAACCACCGCTCCAACAAGTCAAAGATAGAAGGCCACATCTTTGTTTTTGGAGGTTAGGTGTTTATTATAGTAATTGAAAAGTGCTTTTTATTTCAAACTTTGATTTCTAATTAAAAGTAACTTTTTCAAATAAATATTATTTTTAAACTAAGATTTTAACTCAAATAAAAATTTAGTTTTTAGCTTTTGTAAAAGTGCTTTTTGGCTAAAATTACTTTCTTATCATCATTAAAGAAGTCTAACATATCTTCTACTTTACAACACATGTCTAAAATAGATATTTCTCTTTTAAAAAGTACTTTTTGATAAGATTGAATCACTTTTTAAGGCTAATTTTTTTTTTTGTCTAAGTTAGACCATGAACTTGGCAACTTTTCCTACATTGGGGCATAATTTTTTTTATCCAATTTAGGCTCTAAACTTGACAATTATTCGCACATTAAGGCTTGAACTTTTTTTTGTCCAAGTTAGTCCTTGAAAATCCTAAGGCTTAAGCCCCAATGTGGAAATAATTACTAAGTTTAGGCCAAAATATGAGAACATCTACCAAATTTAAGAACTAAGTTGAACAAAAAAAAAAGGTTCAAACTCTAATTTAAACCTTAATATAAAAATAATTACCAAATTTAAAGCATAAATCAATACTAATTAAAATCAAGCCGTAAATAATACTTTAATTCTTTTGATTACAATGCAAACATTATTTGAAATTTCAGAAACACTTTTTTATACTAGAGTTATGTTAAATGTTAAACGAGGCCCAACCCCATACGTTGCTAAGCCTTGGCGTTGGAAGTACTATTTGTCAATCGGTAGGATAACACATCGGCCAATCCTCTTCCTCACGATAACGTTAAAACATCCTGAATATAATTACCAAAAAACCCTCTCTTCAATGTAAAGCCAACCTCAAATGGGAATATTTTATTACTTATAACATGGCACCACAATTTCACAGTTTCAAGATCCGTTCCTCCATCATTGTTGGACATTTTATTTTAATAATAATAAGGTTAGTTTGTTTCATTAAAATAAATTTTGAAGAATATTTTTGTATTTTTGTGTTTGTTTTATGAAAAACAGTTTAGTTAATGAAAATAATTTTAAATTAATAGAAAATAAGTTTTTTCTTGTAAAATGATTTACACTTTAGAAAATGTAAGTTATTTTTCAAAAATAACTTATTTATGAATAATTTTATTTTTATATAAAAATTAGCTTAAATCAAGCTTAATATTATTATATTAATAATAAATATTTAATTTTAATTTTAAAAACATTTAAATTTAATAAAACATACATATTTAATTATTCATATTTAATCATATAATTTATCATTCTAATAAATTACTTAATATTTCAATTTTTAATAATAAATTTTAAAAATAATAACTTTAAATAATATTCTTCATATATTATTGAAAATATTCAATATTAATATTCTAATAATAAATATTAATTACAATTATAAATATATTAATAATAAATATTTTGTAGTATAAATGTTAAAATATGTCATAAGCCTATGTACTCTTCACATCCCTATACTTTTATTTCAAAAATTAGTCCATCTACTTTTTAGATTTGAAAATAAAGTTCAATTGTTAACATTGTTAAATTTATTTATCAATTTTGTTGATGTCACATTTTAAATAAGAAATTTCAGTAACTAAAAATGGCGTTATAATAAACATAAATTTAACTAAATATTTTAATAATACTAATAATTGAACTTGAATTTTGATATCTAAAAAGTAGGACTAACCCAAAAATAAAAGTACATTGACTAAATTTTAAATGGACGAAGAGTACAGGAACTTATGACATATTTTAACCTAGTATAAAAATATGAACATTTTAATTATATAAATATGAGTATTTGTTTAAATAATGTTTAGCTCATTTATCCCTTACAATTCTAATGTGTCAATATGTACTCTCATATATTTAATATATGTAATTTAAATTAATTTTAATTAAACATTATTTATTTTAAGTTTATATATGGCATGGATTATTACAACAAATTTTCTTATTATAAAATAAATTCCAATTGTTAAAAGGAAATTGCACTATAATATTATATAAAAATATATTTATGTCGTGCTTATTTTAAAAGAACAATGTAAAATATAAATTTATAAATATAAAATAAATTCAATTAAACAATAAAAGAAATAAGAAAATATCAAATGTTTGTTTAATTGAAAACAACATTTATGAAATATTTTCAAGAAATCTATCAAATAATAAAAAATATTTTATATAGGTTGATCCAAATATTAAAAATATATTCTTTTCAGAAAAATTAATCACTTTTTAAAAATTATTTTTAAAATTATTTTAGTAAACAAACATAACCTAAACTACTGGTAAGTTATCATTTTTGTATAATAGATTCTGGAATTTTGAAATACAGAAAATATTATCTTGGGATGCTCGTATTGAAACCCCCGAAAAGAAATATTTGATTGGGAACAAGGAAATCAATTAAGTGTTCTATTTTACAAATTTCAGCAAATTGGTTTTTTTTTTTTAATTTGAATGAAAAGGTTGCGCTGAATTTCATAAGTTGAGAAAATAGAAAACAACATGACAGCATGTGAGTGGTATGGGGGCATAGCGTATGATAAACCAACAAGTAGGAATATTAAGACCAGATTCTGAGTTTATACATTTTGCAACTTGCAACTCTATCTGTTTCGTATAATTATACTATTATTATCTTGACTTAAATAGATAAATGGTTAAAATTTTGTCAATATATGCTTAGCACCGATTTAAACTATATTTTCCTAATATTTTATCTTTAACATTGTATTAAAAATATATAATTATGTAACTTTTTCTACTTCAATATTAATTAGGGTGAATTATATCAAAATAATTAAATTATTAGTAAATTTATATTTTGGTCATTTAATTTTTAAAATTATAAAATAATTATTAAATTATTTAAAAAAATTTTAAATCATTAAATTATTTAAAAAATTATTTAAATTATCAGGCTTTTAAATTTTTGTTTTTTTAAAGTCCAAGAATCGAGTTCCATGATTTGATCTAAGTCGAAAGTTATTTAAATTTTAGTGTACAAATATAATGTTTAAAGCTGTTTCATAAAAAAATAAATCATACAAAAGAAGAAAAAAAAAACTTTCAATTGATATGAATGACACGAACGAAAAAAACCATACAATAATGATTTTATAACTAACTTATTAACTTGGTTTTCTAGTAAATAAGCGAAAATGTTGATGGACTTCCTGCTCTTGGAAATAGCAAAAGAGTCGAGAATGCTTTTCCTTTTATTTTCTTTTCCATCTCAGATTCCAATGTAAGGTTTTTCTTTTCAGTTTCTTTTGGTTCTACTGAACATTTTAGGTTGGAATCTGACTGGTAGATGAAGAGTAAAGAGAAACCCCTTCCTCTAAGTAAAAGGATAATTTTTCATCCCTTAAATATATATTTAAAAATAAATTTAATTTTCCGATAGTACAAAGATTGCGTTGAGAAGTGCTTATCCAAGTTCCAAAGGACTCGACTGCCCCTTTGTTCTTTTTTTCTTTTTTCTCATACAATATACATTGAAGGAACCAACAACACCGAAAACCTCTTCTTTTTTTAAATATAATTATCCAACCGTCATTCATCTTCTACCCTTTTGAATTATTAAACCATTTCCATTGTCTTTATAAACCCCCTCAACCTCACTTCTTTTCTTCATCAATTCAATTTCCTCAAACCTTTCTCTCCAACAACCCTTCTCAAATCTCCCATGGAATTAACCCTTCTTTTCCCCCTTTTCTTCTTCTTCACCTTATCTTTGGCTACATACATATCCACTCTAACCTTAAACCAAAACCATCCATCATCATCATCATCATCAAGCTGGAGAAGCGATGATGAAGTGATGGGATTGTACAAATCTTGGGTCATCCAACATGGCAAAGCTTACAATGGTATCGGTGAAGAAGAGAAAAGGTTCGAAATCTTTAAGGATAACTTGATGTTCATTGATGAACATAACTCTAACAACAACACTACATATAAGCTTGGGTTGAACAAGTTTGCGGATTTAACCAACCAAGAGTACCGAGCCAAGTTCTTGGGCACCAGGACTGACCCTAGGCGTCGACTCATGAAGTCCAAGATCCCCAGCTCACGTTACGCTCACCGTGCCGGCGATAACTTGCCGGATTCAGTAAACTGGAGAGATCATGGAGCTGTTAGTCGAGTCAAGGATCAAGGATCTTGTGGTGAGTGAATTTTATTTAATTTCTAACTTCAAAATGAAAATAATTATATCCATGCACTTCTTTTTTTAATTATTGAAGTATCCTAATCTAACATCAAATAAGAATATGAGATTACTTGTGACTTAAGGCTTCATGCTAATTTCATGATCCGTCCAAAAAAAAACCCTTTATTTTGATTTCGTTCTTTAATTTTCCTTTATCCTCTTATCAAAAGCCGGACTACGGATTGGCGGCAGAATGGTAGTTATGAAAATGGAACGGTAGTTTGGTAGTTGAAGTCACATTAAAACATTATATATATTTTAAAAAACATTAGATTTTTTTTTACATTTATTTTTACAGGAAAATTAATATTGCTACACAGGGAAAAAAATCATACGTTATCTATTATAAATACACATTAGGGAAAAAATCATACGTTATCTATTATAAATACACATTAGATTTATGAAATGTGAATAAAAATTATGTAATAAATATATTTATTAAAATTTTATAAAATATAATTGATATTTTACTTACAATTATAAAATTAATAGTTTATCATATATTGTCTTTCGGGTTTAAATCTTATTATAATTAATTTTTATTTATTATATAAAAGGATAAAACACCCTCATAATATATAACTTAAGAAATTTTAATAATTTCATAACGGAGTTGGTGTATGGATTGATAAAACAATTAAAATTAGTGTATATATAAATTTCACAAATAAAGCTAAAACCAATTAAAAGCTAAAATACTAAGGATTTTGCTACTTTATTTAGAGGAGTCTTCATACTTCCATTACATGCAAATGAACTCATGAACTTTAATTTGTAGTAAATAAGTGCTTAATGGATCTGAATAAGCTTTTAGTTTTTTTTTATACTTAATTTAATAAATTAAGTGCAAATAAAGGAATAATGACTACCAAAAATACAAAAAATTGTTTACAAAATCTCAATTTAACCCGCCCTGTTATCATCTATTTTTTTTCTCTTCGCTCAGGAAGTTGTTGGGCATTCTCAGCAATTGCAGCAGTGGAAGGCATAAACAAAATCGTGTCCGGTGAACTAATCTCTCTATCGGAACAAGAACTAGTCGATTGTGACCGATCCTACGATGCCGGTTGCAATGGTGGCCTAATGGACTATGCCTTCCAATTCATTATCGACAATGGTGGCATTGACACTGAAAAGGATTATCCTTACCTTGGCTTCAATAACCAATGTGATCCAACAAAAGTCAGTTCCCAATGCTTAAATCCTAACACCACAGTAATCTTGCAGTTTGTTTATGGTTATGGATTTTGATGCCTTTTTTTTCTTTTTTCTGACAGAAAAACGCTAAGGTTGTTAGCATTGATGGGTACGAGGATGTTCCAAATAACGAGAATGCTTTAAAAAAGGCCGTCGCACATCAGCCTGTGAGTATCGCCATTGAAGCTGGTGGTAGAGCTTTCCAACTCTATGAATCAGTAAGTTCACCTATTTTTCTCAAGCAAAATAACACTCTGTACAAGAATTAGAGTGTTTTACCATTTGTCATTGTTTGAACATATTTCCAGGGAGTTTTTAATGGTGAATGCGGGTTAGCTTTAGACCATGGCGTGGTTGCGGTCGGATATGGCTCCGATGATAACGGTCAAGACTACTGGATTGTGAGGAATTCATGGGGCAGCAATTGGGGTGAAAATGGATATATAAGAATGGAGCGTAATATTAATGCTAATACCGGAAAGTGTGGTATTGCAATGGAGGCTTCCTATCCTGTTAAGAATGGGGCAAATATCATCCAACCTTACTATAATGAAAGCACTGAGAATATCAGCAGTGCTTGAATTCATTGCTACAGTTTGCAGTTCTTGAGTTAAAAATGTCTCACCTGCTCTGTTTTAGGCCATTGGAGAAGACAATCAGCGACTCCCAGATGCAAATAATGATGCTGGGATTTTATCATTGTTATATATATATATTTACAATTCATCAAAAACAACTGGGAAACTGGTATTGTTATGATTTATGATTCATGAAATTTCAATTCATGTATGTTATCTTTATTTGTCAAGTACTCTCTAGTAATTAGATTAACTAAGACAAATTCAACTTCAGAACTAATTTTGATGTTATACCAACTGCACTGCTTGATTGGTATTATATTCTGCAAAATACATTTGATGAAAGATATACCGTACAGACGACAAGAAATGTTGGATTTTCCTTCCGTGTAAAGCAATTTTAGCAATATAACTTGGGTTTCTCTAAGTAAAAACATCTCTGCTACATCCGGAAGCTAATCCAGTAAAAAGCTGGATGAAATGAACAAATACGCGATGTACGATCGATGATCATTTAGAGAAAACTTGTATTAGCAGAGCCATTACTATAGGATATTCAGCTATAAAAACAAAATTCATGGGAAAATAGAAAAGGAAACTGTCTGTAATATGTGATGGATGTAATACTATTGGTGTTTCAAATTGAGAGAAAAAGAAAAGAACAAAAGAAGAAAGTGCTGAAACTGTTTTCAATCTATATTCAGTCAAAACATTTCTACTTTTATTCAAAAATTTCACCTAACACTACACTTCTTGAAACTTACCAAAAAAAAAAAAATAAGTAACTTGTACACTAAGTGAATCAACAAAACAAGTCAATCAACACTTGTAAATGTCATAAACTGAACATTCCTTTGAACTAAATCACTAAGAAACTAAATTGTAACTAGAATAGTTAGCCATAGTTCAACACTCCTTGACTTCTATTCTGCAAACACTAACAACTTGTTTGGTTGGGTGTAATAGGAATAGATTATAGCCCAATTCAGTGGATCTATCACCAAACCAATGTTTGGTTGGCTATAATGGCTAATACAGCCTGCATTGAATCCATTCTTATTTAGGGAAAAGGTTGCATAGCCATTCCCTTTACTCACCACCGAATAAGCACTGAATAGGATCTTTTCTTCCTTTTTCAATTTTTACACTCCTCCTTCGTTCTTTCTTTCTTTTCTTTTTTTTTTTTCTATTCCTCAGTCGATATTACCTTCACCTTCAGTTCCTCCTAGACGATTGACCATGAAGCTGTGGAGGTTGCCAAGACTATTCTCGAAGTCACCAATGTCACTTGGACCGCCATGGAATGTTGCCACCACCGTCACAACCCCAACGATGATTCTCCTAAAAATCATGACGCTTTTAAGCTCGAAAAAGAATTGGAAACCCTAAAATCTAAAAATCAACAATCTCAAGAATCTTGTAACACCCCTAACCTGTCTCTATCACCAGATTAGGGTTACGAAGTATTAACGTACAAACGGAAACATTTAAACTTAACACATTCAATAATTTGATCATATTATAAACCATTCATATACATGCATATTGTCCTTAAATCAAGCCTTTGAAGCCCTAAAATAACTTAGAAGCAAATCGGTACCAATTGGAAACAAATTGAAAATTTTAGGAAAAAGATGCAAAATATGCAAAACAGGGGTCACATGCCCGTGTCTCAGCCCGTGTAACCTTCGAACTAGGGACACACGGCCGTGTCCCAGCCGTGTCCTCACCTGTGTAACTCTCTGAGTAAGGTCACACGGTCGTGTCACACGGCCCTTATGCTAGGCCTTGTAACTCTCTGAGTTACCCCACACACTCGTCTGTCAGGTCGTGCGTTAGGCCACGTGTTAGGCTGCGTAACTCACTGACTTGCATACAAAAGAACTCTCATATGGCACACAACCGTGTCACCAGGCCGTATGCCTTACACGGCTGAGTCACATGCTCGTGTCTCAAGCTGTGTGGACCCAAAATCTACCCAAAATCAAGCCATTTCACAAGCAATTTCACTCTTAATAAATCTAACCATTTTAGCATACACCTAAGGGATTATATTAGGGTGTTAAATGGCATGCTTATGTAGTGGTGAATGTTGTTTAAATCCCTCATACTCATTTTCATACCACTCTAATTACACTAAAAAGAACTTATTTACAAGTATGTTAAAATACCTAATAACATAGTTTAGTAAAGTATCAAAGTGTACTAAACCAACACATTTAGCCACATATACATGCCACTACCCTAAGAGATACAAAAGCTACCAACTTTGATGGATAGTGTGAGCCGATTGATTGATCCTTCCAAAATTTCAGCAACAGTTATCTACAAAATAATCCACAAGAACCGGTAAGTTTACTAACTTAGTAAGGACATAGTATTACATTTAATCTAATACAATTAGACACAATTCATATACCATTTGATTTCAGGCTTATCAAAGTAAAATCAAGGCACGTAAATGTGTTCGGGGCTACCGAAGTAAAAACAGGGGCACATATGTGCAATCAAGGGTATCGAAGTACGAACAGGGGCACGTATGTACAATCAAGGGTATCGAAGTACGAACAGGGGCACGTATGTGCAATCATTCAATAATTAACTATAGACATTTAATTAAAGAAATATAATGTAAAAATGAAAGTAGAAATTCATTTACTTATTGAAACACTATGAACTTACCTATTATTTGATTCTGAACAACACGCGGGGGGCTAATCTGCTATTTTCTCTTTTCCTCAGTTATTGTCTTTTTTATCCAAGTTTTTATCTATATAATAATAAATAAAGTATATTAATCTCATACATTTCTGACATTCCATTCAATGTATATGATCCTTAACTTTCCATTAATTAGACATTTTTCCTAAACTTTTACAACTTTTGCAATTTAGTCCCTTAACCCGAAAATCATCAAATTAACCATTTTCTAGAAATAAAATTACAGCCGAATATTCTAGGATCTTTAAAAATTCCTATTACACATCAATCTCACCATCTAACCTTGAATTTTGACATTTTAACAATTTAATCCTCAAATCAAAATCTAATAAAAATCACTTTATACAACAACCAAATATCACAACCAAAGCTTCAAATATATAATTATCATCATAAACAACCAAGATTCATCAATGATAACTTCCAAATTTTTTAACAGATTCAAAAACGAAGTTACAAGCTAGATGGACCTAGTTGCAATGATTTCAAAAACATAAAAATAATTAAAAACGGATCACGAATTCATACCATGCAAGAAATTTTAACCTAGCCGAACTTCAAGCTTCCCCTTCCATGGATAATTCAGTTGAAAACAAAAATATGAAGAAGATGATAGCATTTTGTCATTTGTTTTGTTTTTATTTAACTAATTACCTATTTACCCTTACTAATATAACTTAAAACTAACATAATTGTGTCCAAATTTGTCCACTAATATCAAGGACGGTATATTTACCATCTTAGTCCATTAGTTTAAGGTTTCATGGTCATTTATCCCCTTTAACTGATAGAACTCAACTTTTTACACCCTTTACGATTTAGTCCTTTTTACTTAATTAACCATTTAAACATCGAAATTTCTTAATGAAATTTTAGCACAATCTTAATATAATCCCATAAACATTAAAATAATAATAAAATAATAACTCGCTCGTCAGAATTGTAGTCTCAAAACCACTATTTCTGATGTCATTGAAAATAAGTTGTTACAAATATTTTGGAACAAAACCTCAAATCTTCAACAATCTCTTTGAAACTCTTACTATTTTAAATGATTGTCCTCTTGAGGTACATAAATTCCATAACCCATTTTTTGTGTTTGAGCAACTCTATGCTCGGTTAATATCTACCATGGAATCTAAATACTTTTTGCTTCGACTCAAATCTCTTAATGGATCCAATACTAAAATCGAGTTTCCATTCAAGGAAGCTACAAGTTCTTATATTATTATTTTTGTATCAATTATTTGCAGTTTCTGATATCTTATATAGCTTTTCCATGAATAAAGGACGTGCAACAAGAAATTCCTAATCGAACAAATAAATTATCACTACATTAAGCTGGATTAATAACTTTGACAATGAAGTTGATACAATTTTTTCGTTTTCACTTACCTTTTATTTATTGTTAAGAATATTGATATTAATTGATTAGTTACCATGTCTTTTTTAATTTGATTTTAAATTAGGGGATGATAAGCATTCTGCTGAAATTCTGATTAATGTTAACCAAAATGAACCGAGTTTGTGGGTATGGGTAATTATGAAATGGTTCCGATCAATGTTGAAGAGTGGAGTGGAATCGATGATGAGAAATTTACTGTTATTATGCGTAAACATTGCATATCCATTCAGAGGGTCAGGCTCTAAATTGCCTATTAATGCCTCTCCTAATAGCTTTCTTTTTTTTTTTTGGTTTAATTTCAGTTAAATTTTATTTGCAATTGAGTTTCTAGATGCGTTCTTTCGCTTCTTACTTCTTGATTCTTGAATTTACAAGTGTCGTTTGAGTGATTTTGATTCTTGATTCTTGAAGTGTTTTTTTGGCTTTTTCTTTTCAATTCATGGGTGTCATTTTGATTGAAATTGGATTTGGTTGTTTTAAAGGTTCAACACCAATTGTTTTAGACAAGGGAAGGAGTTCATTCTGTACATGAACTATTGGCCAGAAACAACTTCTACAAATTGGTGTAGGCTTTTATCACGGTCGGCGTTGGTAATTTCAAACATTTCTTTAAGAAAAATATCTTCTCTAACAGTTAGTCTTTGCTTAATTGATAGTTGACATATAAAGCATTCTCTCTTATATTATCTTTTCGATCATAATCTTCTCTGTATATTTAAGCATTTCGTGTTTGGTAAATTTTAGATTTATGAACTAGTGGCAGTCTTTCTAAGTTTTGACTTAAATTAAAATTCTAATAATATTTGTAATGAGTTCAATATTTTTATAAACTCCATAATTCTAATGTTTCCATTTGCACATTAAATTTCAGAATTGGGTTGAGTAAACACTACAAGTTCCAGTTAAAAGACAAAACCATTAGTACAACTCTTTGCCATTTTAAAAAGTACTGAGAGCAAGGGGTCATACAAATAAATGGAACAGTGGTGAAGAAAAATATCAGTTGTGTGTTGAACTTAGGTGATGAGGTGGTTTTTAGTTTGTTAAGGAATCATGCTTATGTATCATTTTCTTGGGTTTGAGTGCTATTAGGGTGCTATAAAGTTACTCAATTACTCTAGTGGTGACGTTCTGTGTGCCTATGCTTGTTTTGTTATCTCCTTAATTTAATTTCACTTGATTTAGATATTCACTTGATTTAGATATTTCACCAGCTCATGGCTGAGGTTGCAATTAAGGTTGCAGTTAAGGGCTCTTGACTGGGAGAGATATTCTGAAGTATATTCTAGGAGAAAACGTTAGGCACTCTATGTTTTTAGCTTTTCTTCAGATTTGGTAATCATATATAGCTTTTAAGTATGCTCTTTGCTATTACACTGAAATTCATCACATACAACAAGCATCTTTTATGGTTTTGTTAAAACTATTGTTATAAGAGTACTTATTCTCTTTTAAAACATAAAGAGGCTAAAATTCCTAAAAAGAAAAGAAAATTGATTGGGTAGAAAAACTAATTCAACCATATAATATTTTTTTATTGTGTTGTGTTCTTTTACGCTGATTAGTGTTGGGAATTGGTTGTTGGTGGCTCTTTTGTTTTGATGCTTAATGCTTGTTTCTATACTTGTCATAAGGTTTATTTATTTATTTTTGTACAGTGCTCTTCATCCTTTTCTTGTAGAGACTTTAGAATAATACAAGTTTAATTTTTTTTAAATAATTTTGAACATGAAATGTGGATACCCATGTTTTTCATCTTCCTTTTTTGGTTCACCTCAATCCAGGTCCAAACATAATCCTGAAAGTAAAATTCCTTTTGGGATTTGTTTATTTTTAAGGTTTTTGATTGGTTTTCTTATCTAATTACTCAATATAGTTATGAGCACCAAGACCTTGTCTTTATCTTAATTGAATTATAATTTTGTTTTGTTAAAAGAAAGTAAATAAAATAGTTGTTTTATTTAGTTTATGGTTATTTGGTTTTCAACGTTCATTCTTAGTAATGAGTTTTGAAGTAAAAAAAAAATTCTAATTTGATAGTTAAGTGAAACACTGAGTAATTAAGAATATAGTTATTTGGTTTTCAATGTTCAATGTTCAATTTTAGGTTTTTCGTCTCTATGTGAATTAAGAATTGAAGGGTATGAAAAATTAGTCGATGAAGCCTCTTCTTCTGCAGAGGCAGTTGGCTTTTTGAAAAGGTGTCTCTTAAAAACATTTCAAAGTTTGATATTTCAGTAGAGAAGGCATTGTTGAGATTTGCAAATTCAATAAATTTTGACATATCTGGTTGGGAAGAGTTGGAATCTTTATCGCAAAATGGGTTAAGTTTCGACATCGTTTTATTATGATTGCGGATTGTCCCCAATTGGTCTCTTTGGAAATAGAGTAGATATTGCAACTTGACAAGATTTCGATGTTGAACATCTGGAAATAAAATATTTGTGCATTTTCTTTTCGATGCTTCAGTGGTCCTAACACCAATGGACAAGTGGAAAAATAAAAATTTCATACTATTTATATAATTTTATTATGTTGGTACCAAATTTCAAACTATTTATACAAATGTTTCGACGATGCTAATACCAATGGTGGACAAGTAGAAAAATAAAAAGCACTTTTTCGTTTCAGTGCTTTGTGCCTTTTTCTTTTTTCTTTTTTAAATAAAAACTTCATGTTTAATATAATTTATCAATTTTAGACTATAACACAAGTAAAAAATTGATATAAAAATTATGTAAATAACAAATGAAACTTTAGTTGAAACTATAAATTTGGGATAAATTTATAGGAAGATAATGACACAAGTTATTATAGTCTAAATGAAACTTTAGATGAAACCATAAAATTGAGATTAATTTATAGGAAGATTAATTTATAGATAGGAAGATAATGACACAAGTTATTACAGTCTAAATGAAACTTTAGATGAAACCATAAAATTGAGATTAATTTATCGAAAGATTAATTTATAGAAGATAATTAAATTATTTGTTTCGCTAATGATATTCTAACACATTAAATATGTATTACAGTTTAAAAATGATAAAAATAATAAAGTAGTTATATATTATTTTTTCTAATATTATATATTATTTTTAATTAATGCATATTTTACTAATAATTATATTAAGAATGTTATTAAATTATATATCATTATCTTTATTAAATTATATTAAAGTGGGATTAAATTATTTATTATTAAATTATATTTAATAATAATCTTATTCTAAATTAATAGCAATAACAATAATCATCTACATAAAAAAGTTTCTATTAAGGGTACTCTGGTCATTTAAACATTTTTTCTTATGCTATTACAACATCTATTCCGTTCAACCAAACACAAGAATACTATTACATCTCTATTCTATTCCATTCAACCAAACAAATGAATTACTAATTACAACTCTACTCCATTACAGCTCTATTCCATTATAGCCCTATTCCATTCCCCCCCCAACCAAACGTGATGTAATTTTCTTCCTTAGACACTAGAATCTGATTACATCAAGGGGCTTAGTAAAGATATCAACTAACTGATTTTCAGAATTGCAATGAACTAGTTTCGTCTTATCTGTTTTCTCAAATTCTCTCATAAAATGGTATTTGATCGTAAAATGCTTCGTCTTGCCATGAAAAATAGGGTTCTTTGCAATTGCAACAATAGATTGATTGTCACAAAATATCTCTTTTGCTTCCCATTGAATTAGATTTAAATCACTCAATAATTTTCTTAGCCAAATGGCTTGATTAACAACTGTTACAACTGTTTCTTGCTTCCTTGAGCTACATGAAAACATACCAAAGCCAAATGTGAAAAGTAGCTTGAAGTGCTCTTTATGTCATCCACTGAACCAACCCAATCACTGTCAGTGTATCCTACAAATGATGGACAATAATTGAAGTCAATTGTTTCATGTGCTTCAAACTCATCATTTGTTCAATTGCCTACTGGAAAATCGAATCCAAATATACATGTCAGTTCCTACACTTTATTTCCATATGCTAAACTTACTAATGTTTTTCATGTACTAGATTTCAACTTTAATTTGCTTTCTATCTCAAAACTTACCTGTGACTTTCGATGTTTTATTTTTTTATCCTCATTTTTCTCTTCTCTAAGACCTTTGCAATGGACAGGTAAAGGTGATTTGTAAGGAGCAACATGGTCTCTACATCCTCTTGCCACCATCTTCTTCACAACTAACCAATTTTGTTTCTACACTAGTCTTGTCCTTGGCCACACAAGATCATTCATTCCTATAAGGCCCTGAATAATTTAATCTTGTTTCTATGAATCTTTACATAAATATGTATCTGCTTCAGTGGTAAGTGTTCTGATTATGTGTTTAGGGTCTTGGGTTCAAGTTTCACTTTTATAAAATTCTATTATTTTTTATCCAAGCTTTATCCCTATTGGGTTGGCTTATGAAATATTGTTTGTAAACTCATATCAGAATGAACCTGCTGGTTTGAGTGGTAAGGAGTTAGCTTGTTAGGGGTCTTGTGTTTGAATCCCAGTGTGAGCATGGGTGATAATTTTTTCTTTGGTTGGCTGAGAGAGTTTGGGTGGAGTTAAAAGTCTGAGGTAGTTAGATATGGTTAGTGGGTAGGATATCGGGGGATTAGGTTGTTAGTAGATGAGGAGGGGAGTTAATCTAAATTTGTATTTTATTTTATTTTTCCTATTCTCTCTCTTCCGAAAATTTTTCACATAAGTTTTTGCCTTCTTCTATTATTCTCTCTTTCCTCTGTTTTCCCCTTTTCAAATATGAACTCCTCTTTTGTTCTTCGCATGCACTTTAGAATTTCAGAGTTTTACGTGCGATCAGGTAAGTAAGGGCTTTCACTTGTCGATAAGTTTTGATTTCTGTAAGCTGCTTAGGTTTTTCTTTTCGCTTAAATTCCTAGTGTGTGTAGTAAGAGAAATTAATTCTCTATAAATGTATTGTGTAGGAGAAGATGGTGAAATAGTATTTTTTGCTCTAACTGTCTAATCTGTGCGTGTGATAGAATTTGATAGCGACAAGTGTGTGCGCGTTACTCGGTTTAGTATTGATGGGTTTGCAATTTAATTGATAAAAAGGTGTTTGGTATTTTATTGTTAGATTCTAGTGTTCTCAATAGTGTTTTCACATCAAAACTGTATCATATTTGTGTACCTAAAACACGATAAAATGAGGTTTGGCAAAAGCTAAAAAAGGGGATTGTCAACGCCACATGGGCGTGTGCCCGACCATGTGGCTGGCCGTGTGCGAGACATGACCATGTGATGACAAGAGTGTGGTCGTGTGGGCTAAATAGGCTAGACCAAATTAGGTGTGTGAGCCACACGGGTATGCTACACGGGCGTGTAGGTTTTGGGCTAGGCCGTGTGGGCCACAAGGGCATGTGGGCCCAAAATTCCATGTGTCATTTCGATCGACTGTGGGCCTTCTGTAGGGTCGGTAAAGGCTAACCAAACCCTGTTGTATGAGATCTGTTATTCTGATAGACTAATTTGAGTTAGAATTTATATGTATGTCTGATTGATTGTATAAGCATGTATGAAATCTGTTTATGAGCATGCAAGACATGTTAATTCTGCTAAGTCATAGAGCGATGTCTGATTTGAGGGCAATGTTTACTCATCTCAGTTTGTTTGCTGATGGGAGTCTGTTAGTCGAGTTGAAAGTTAGGCCAACTTGGATTGGGCAGATTCAAAGAAAATAGTTAAGGGATGATTCTCTGGTTCTGCGGTTTCGTCAGGTTGAGAGTGGCAGCGCATCTGATTTTGGGCTAAATAAGGATGGAGTTTTGTGTTTTCGAGGACGAGTTTGTGTACCGAATGAGTTCGATATGAGACAGTCAATTTTGAAGGAAGCATATAGTAGCCCTTATTTTATGTATCCCGATGGTAATAAGATGTATTGGGATATCCGTGAACTGTACTGGTGGTCGAGTTTGAAACAAGAGGTAACAGATTTCATTACTTGTTATCTGATATGCCAACAAGTTAAGGCTAAGCACCAGTTACCTTCAGGTTTGCTTCAACCCTTTAAGATTCCCTTATGGAAATTGGAACGTGTAACGATGGACTTCGTTAATGGGTTGTTTTTAACATCTACTAAGAAGGATTCTGTTTGGGTCATTGTGGATCGATTGACTAAGTTTACCTATTTTATTCCGGTTCAGACGGACTACTCTCTATAAAAGTTAGTAAAGCTCTACATTTCTGAGATTGTGAGATTATATGGGATTCCGGTTTCGATAATTTTTTATAGGGATTCTCACTTCACTTCTCGATTCTAGAAGAAATTACATGAAGCTCTGGGTTTGAGATTGGATTTCAGCACTGCATTCCATCCTTAAACTGATGATCAATCTGAGAGGGTGATTCAGATACTGGAGGATATGCCTCGGAGTTGTGTGATTAATTTCTGAGGTAGTTGGGATGATTTTCTGCCGTTAGCTAAGTTTGCCTATAATAACAGTTTTTAGTCTAGCATCCAAATGGCACCTTACGAGGCTCTATATGGTCGTAAATGTCATACTCCATTTTGTTGGACTGAGTTGGGTGAATGGCATATTTTGGGTCCTAAGTTAGTTTCCGAGACTAAAGATAAAGTCAGATTGATTCGGGATCATCTTAAGATAGCTTCTAATAGATAAAAGTCCTATGCGAATCTAAAAGGGAGGGATATTGAGTACACTATGGGGGACGTCATATTTCTTAATATATCTTCATGGAAGAAAGTTCTATAGTTCGATCGTAAGGGCCAGCTGAGCCTTAGGTTCATTAGGCCGTATCGAGTTTTGAAGCGTATGGGACCGGTCATCTATCAGTTGAAGCTACCTCCAGAGTTAGACCATATCCATGATGTGTTTCACGTCTCGATGTTGAAATGATATCAGTCTGATCCATCTCACGTTGTTTTTATTCAAGAGATTGAGGTTAGACTAGATTTGACCTTTGAGGAGGATTGATTCAGATTTTAAATCAAGATGTTAAGATTCTGAAGAGGAAATTTATTCCGTTAGTTAAGGTTCTGTGGCAGATTCATAGCACTAAGGAAGCCATGTGGGAACCTGAGGACTTGATGCATTAGCAGTATCCTCATCTATTCGGATCAAGAAAATTTTGAGGCTGAAATTTCTTTTAGAGGGTAGAGTTGTAACGCCCTAAATAATTTAATCTTGTTTTTGTGAATCTTGACATAAATATGTATCTACTTCAGTGGCTACGTGTTCTGATTGTGTGTTTGGGGTCTTGGGTTTAAGTCCCACTTTTGGCAAATTCTGTTATTTTTTATCCAAGTTTTATCCCTGTTGGGTAGGCTTATGAAATATTGTTAGTTGGCTAAAAGTCTTATGTTTAAATCCCGGTATTGCTTTGGTTAACTGAGAGAGTTTGGGTAGTGTTAAAAGTTTGAGGTAGTTAGATGTGGTTAGTGGGTAGGATATTGGGGGATTAGGTTGTTAGTGGATGAGGAGAGGAGTTAATCTAAATTTGCATTTTATTTTATTTTTTCCTATTCTCTTTCTTCCAAAAATTTTTTATGTAAGTTTTTGCCTTCTTCCATTCTTCTCTATTTCCTTCGTTTTCCCCTTTTCAAATCTGTACTCCTCTTTTGTTCTTTACGTGCACTTCAGAATTTCGATGTTTTATGCGATCAGGTAAGTGAGGGATTTCACTTGTCGATAGGTTTCGATTTTTGTAAGTTGTTTCGGTTTTTCTTTTTGCTTGAATTCTTAGTATGTATAGTGAAGGAAATTAATTTGTTGTAAATGTATTGTGTAGGAGAAGACGGTGAAATCATAGTTTTCACTCCAATGGTCTAATTTGTCCGTGCTGCCAAGTTTAGTATTGATGGATTTGTAATTTGATTGTTAAAAAGGTGTTTGGTATTCTGTTTTTAGGTTTTAGTGGTCTCAGGAGTGGTTTTGCATCAAAATCGTATCAGGTGTGTGTACTTAAAATACAAGAAAACGAGGTTCGGTGAAAGTAAAAAAAAAAAGGGACTGTCGACGCCACACGGGCATGTACCCAGTCGTGTGGCTGGCTATGTGCAAGACATGGCCTTGTGGGCGGGCTAAACTAAATTGGGCGTGTGGGACAACACGGGCATGTGGGTTCTGGGCCAAGCCATGTGGGCCACAGGGGCAAGGCCAATTTGGGCGTGTGGGCCACACGGGCATGTGGGCCCAAAATTATGAAATCTTCCCCAAGGTCGTACGTGTAGTTCTGATCGACTATAGGTCTTCGGTAAGGTCGGTAAAGGCTAACCAAACCCTGTTGTATGATATCTGTTATTCTGTTAGACTGATTTGAGTTAGAACTGATATGTATGTTTGATTGATTGTATAAGCATGTATGATATCTGTTTATGAGCAAGCGAGACATGTTAATTTTTCTATATTTGTGATCTGTATTCTATATCTGTATTTGGGGATAATATTTGTAGTTGTGAATGAAGTAATCTGTACGGCGACCTTTCGCCTATCTTCTGGAAGCTTGGCTACATATTATTCTATTATGTATCGTATAGGCACTATATGGTGTGTAGGGTTGGGTGGGATCTTTATACCCCACATGGTGTGATGGGATAGTCGGAGATGGTGTGTAGAGGATGGGGGTAGGATTCTGATACCTGATCTAATGATCTGATTCTGGCATCTATTTTTGTTAAGGACTTAAGTCTATATCTGTATGTCCTCTGCATATGAGAAGTTTTTGTATATTTTCATGACTAACTCTGTTGGGTTACGCATCGAGTTAGCGAAAACTCACATTTGTTTGTATGTTCTGTTCAGGTAATCCTCATGCATAGGCGAGTCGGTGCATCAGAGGCTCAGCGGTGAGCACTCTTTAGAAAACTATTTTTATTAGTAATAATGACTTCATTTTAAATTTTGGTTTTTCTTATGATGTAATTTTTGGGACTCTCTGGACTGTTTGATTTTTAACTTTGGTTTTGGTTGTGCTTTTAACATTTATACTACGAGGTTTGACAAAATTGTGGTTTTTACGCAAACAACTATTTTACTGAAATTCACAAGCAAAAGTTTTCTCAAAACACAAGCAAGATTTCGACTAAAACGATTTTCTAACTTCCACTGCAAATTTACAATTACTTGAGAGAACAACAATAACGGTTTCAATAAAGAATATAAAAGCAAGTTTTTCCGAAAATGTGAACTCTTTTAGTAGCAAATAATACGAAAAGTTTTAACATAAAAGATGGTTTTAAAACCCTTCATCGTAACACTCCCAAATTCAATAATAACGTCTAGATCAGGTTTGGAGTGTTGCAATTCCTATGGCATACTCACCTTGGGCATGCTTCAATTTCCAAACTACAAAAACTACATTCTTTTCCTTGTACTACTTCTAATAATAGTTGTATTTCTCGTTGTCATATTTGTCCTTTGGCTAAACAAACAAGACTTCCATTTACTGTCAGTATTTCACGAGCAAATGCATCTTTTGATTTAGTGTATATTGACTTATGGGGTCCATATAAAATACCAACACATTTAGGGCATCATTTTTTTTAACTGTTGTTGATGATTTTTTGCGAATGACATGGGTTTTCCTTCTTAAAATTTAGAGTGATACCATTGTTATTTTAAAACAATTTGTTACCCTTACTCAAACTCAATTTTTTTTACCATTAAAACTTTTTTGCAGTGATAATGGCACCGAGTTTTTTTAATTCTGAATGTAATTCTTTGTTTGCTTCTTTGGGAATTATTCATCAAAGTTTTTGTGTTCGAACACTACAAAAAAATGGTGTTTTTGAGCGTAAGCATTGACATTTGTTAGATATTGCTCGGGCTATAAAATTTCAATCAAAAGTTCCTACTAAATTTTGGGGAGAGTGTGTTTTGGCAGCATGTTACTAAGTAAAATGTTTGCATACTTCTGTAACAGCCCGTTTTTCAGTGGTGCCAGAAAAAATGATTTCAGGACCACAAATCCGATGAGTAAGTTCATAAAATTAGTATTTAAATTATGCAAGTCAATAATAATTTTTATATTGAATTTTAATTTGATGAATTTTAATTAATTGAATTAATGGTTAGTATAAATGGTTTAGTCCAAAGGTCAAATGGTTTTTGTAAATGAGGTATTAAGACCCTGTTTTCATAATTTAAGGCTGTAAATATTTTAGTAAATATTTACAGAGTTGTATTATATGTGAATTGAGGTTTGGTCTGGTAATTTTGAGGATTGGTTGCTTAATTAAGGTAAAAGGATTAAACTGTAAAAGAGGTAAAAGTTAACTGCTATAGATTTAAAATTGTAAAGGGACCAAAATGGTGATTAAACCATGGTAAAAAAGTCCAAGCGGTGTATATGATTAATCCACTAGCCTTTGGGCTATTTGCTTATTAAGTCCTTATTAGTTTAGGATTAAATTGAAATTAAGCTTGTTTAGTTAAAAATTTAAAACAATTGAAGGACTAATTGTGCAAGTAAACCTTCCTTAGATGGTAATTATACCATATTCATAAACATTGGACAGTTATAGACATGAATTGGTCAATTTATAAGTTAGAATAAAAGGTTAAATTAGTAAATTACAAAATTAAGTAAATAAATAAAAGATAACAAAGGTTAAAATACATCATTTTCATGAATCTTCTGGAAAAAAAAGGCTGAAACACCATTGTTAAAGCTTGGGAAGCTTCGGCCAAGTTTGTCCTTCAATTTGGTAGGCCGATTTTAATCGGTTTCTTATAATTTTTTATGTTTTTCAGATCGTTGCAATTATGTCCAGCTAACCTGTATCTTTGTTTTCAAAACAGTTAATGTAACATACTGATTTGGACCCTAATCGAAATGGTGGTTTCGGGACCACGAATCCGAGTCAAAAAAATATTTTAAAATTATTTTTTGTGTTTATTATGTGTGAATTTATTTGTGTGAAATTGTCATTTGAGTGTCTGATTAAATAAAAGGACTTAATCACGTAAAATGAAAATTTGGTGGTTATTTCTAAAAAGGGCCGAATTGATGATGTTTTTATTTCATGATGTATGTATGCTGTAAATTAACCATATTTATAAGCTAAGGACGGTAGTAACCTTAATGAACATGATTTTATTATTATATGTCAAAGGGTAAATATGTAAATTATGTAATAATATGTATATAATAAAACATATAATTAAAAATCAATGTTCATATTCTTATTTCATGACCGAAATACATAAAGAAAGAAAAGAAAAAGAAGCTAGGATATTCGGCACTTTGGAAGTTCAATCAAGGTATGTAACTAGCTCGGTTTTTTATAATTTTATGTTTTTGAGATCATTGCTAAGTTATCTGCTAAACCCATGCTTGAATTTTTGGTATTGATGAATATTTTGAGTTATGCCATTGTTGAAAGCTTGTGATTTTTGTTGTTTGATGATGAAATATGAAAGATATGTTTTGGATTAACATGTTTTGTATTGGAGTGTTTGATGATTTTGAGTAATTAGGACTAAATTGAAAAAATAATAATTTGAGGGACTAAAATGTAAAAAAATAAAATATATGGACTTGTAAGAACACTAGGAACATTCGGCCTAACATGGGCATGTTGAGATTTTGCATGTTTTGTGTTTTGTGCAATTTGGACTAAATTGTAAAAAGTGTAAATGTTAGGGGTAAAATGGTAATTTTCTCATTTATGTGTTTTTGGATGAATTTGATTGAATATTTGATTAAATAAGTTTAATTTATATTAATTTAGATTAAGAAAAGAGAAAATCAGATTTGGATAGGGAAAACTAAAGTTGTTGACTAGCCGTCCCGTTCCATTTTTCATCGTCCGAGGTAAGTTTATAAGTAAATAGACGTGCTTAATTTTAATTAAATGTGAATTATATATGCTGAATTGAAATATGTAAGTATATATATATGTATTAGCTGAATGTGAATAATCTTGGCAGAAATGTTTATGAATTCGTTTCGACTGAGTTACGACATCAGAAAGCCCCGCATGAACCTTAGGAATAACTAGGATACATCTGTCATGACATAGGATTTCGATATGTGATGTGCGAGTAAGACCATGGCATCGATATCTGTGTGCGAGTAAGACCACGTTTTATACGGTGGCATCGATATGTGACTCTGATATATGTGTGCGAGGAAGACCCTGTCTGGGACAGTGGCATCGATATGTGATTACATGTAAGACCACGTCTAGGACGTTAGCATTGTACAATATGTGTGATTATCCGAGTGTCCTATCCAATTCTGAATAGTTCATCGAGCAACGATAAGTGTGATCGAATATGTAAATTGAGCTAAAATGATCAGGTATGAATTAGTTTATTTCCTACTTGAAATAAGGTAAGTAAGTTACTTGATATTTGTTGTAAGTCTTGTATGGAGTAAAGGAAAAATGTATGTGAACATGGTAAGTGTATTCGGCTTTGTGAATATATGATATGAAAATTATGGAATTGATTCTTAAATATGTGTATATATGACCATGTATATTCGGTCACATAAGTAGTATATGTACATGATGTTATATTATGATTATTGAGCTTGTGCATATGGGTGTATGTATATTTGGTTATATAATGACATTTTGGTTTTGAAAGTTGAATAATAATTTGTTATTCTAATTATATGAGCATTCGGCCAAGGTAGCATTTGTGTTTAAAAATGTATTATTTATGGAATTTGTCAGTTTGAGATTAATTGTGGTAATGATAATATAATTTGGTTTAGTTTATTTGAGTTGATTATATCATTGGGTTGTTTATTTGCTTATGACTTACTAAGCTATGTTTGATTATTGTATGTGTTTGTGTTTGCCTTTATTTTATAGATTTTGGAGTCGAGTTACGAGCTCGAGGATCATCAGCAAAGTCTATCACACTATCGACTATCTTCAATATTTTATAAGCTGAATTTTCGAACCTATGGCATATATAGGCTGGATTATACTTTTGAAATGTTGTATTTCAGTCTATGTATAATTTGAGCCATGCGAATATGGCTTAACTTCTATGCTTGAGTTCGGTTTTGGTTTAATTATGGTTTAAGTCCATTTTGGTTAATATGCTATGTGCCATGGATGATTAGAATTTGTGATATGTGTTTGTATAATGAGGTTGGTTGATGATTTCGGATGTGGTAACAATGAATTGGTTATGATGTATATTTGGTCTTGGTTTGAGCTTATATTGAGAGTGTATCCAAGATATACGATGTTTGTGAAGTTTGTTATGTGTTTCGGTCATATGGTATATAATGGTTGTTAATTGAGCTAAGATATATCATGTATTAGCTAGATAAAAATCAAGATATATGCGTGGGGTAAATTTGGTGTTCACTTATGGGCTATATTAATGATATGTATGATACTTGATTTGTTGTTATGGCAAGTCGGACATATTGGGACTTAGATTTATATAAGGAGATTGGATTAATGACTAAAGGATATGTGTGCTTTGGTATTTGATCATGATATGTTAGTTGAGCTCTTATATGTTTTTTTTTCATGTATAAATATGCGCTTAAATTATGGTTGATATGTATATGTGTATGGCTATATAAATTCGTTAGTTATTTGTAAGCTTATGAATATGTACAAATGAATTGTGTTAGCCGTATAGATAAAGAAATGAAATGGGTTTTATATATAACCTTTGGTAATGTTGGTTTTGCTTATAAATTTGGGTTATTAATTTGTATAGATATGACATGAATTATTTGAGTGTAATGATCTTGATTAATTAAGTAAGGTAACTTGTTTGATTCATAGTTATAATTTCGAATACCATAGTTAATAAATAACTATATGAGTTGATTGTTGGTAATTATGAAGCATGCACAATTTGTTGTTAAAGTGTACATGAGCATTAGCTATAAAATTATTTTGATACTTAGATAATAGGTGAGTTGGTTCATATATGTTCAGTATATGATATGTATTTCAGATTAATAATTTGAAATTTTAAATAAGATGAGAGTATACATGTGATTGATTTACGAAGTATAAATTGTTTAATTGTCTGTTTTGAGTTGCGTTTGATCAGTAATGTCTCGTAACCCTAATCTGGCGACAAATACAGGTTAGGGGTGTTACATTTGATTGGTATCAGAGTTACAGTTTAGTCAATTCTAGAACTAATGTAGCGCGTGTGAGTCTAGCTATACATGTCATATTATATACTGCGATAGTGTGATGACTTCTAACATTTGAAAATGTGCTTTTGTATAATAAATGGATCCCGATAGAGCCGTAGTTAATGATGTCAAGAGTATAGCACCTGCTCCCGCGCGACTTCGAGTAACTGAGAGGGAGAGGACAAACAAGCCTTTTAACAAATGATGAATGATTGATGTACTCAGTATATCTAGACTAATCCGACTGCACAACAACTTCCACCCCCAACTAATCCATCTTCGATACCTGCTATACCTCAAGTGAGTGATCCGTTGAGATTGCTTAAGCCTCCTGTTGATAAAATCAGAAAACACGGGGCTGAAGAGTTTAAAGCTACTGATGATGATGATGCTGAGCGAGCTTGTAACGCCCCTAACCCAAATCCGTCACTGGAATAGGGTTACGAGGCATTATCGGGCTTATACACTATCATTTATACAAAATTGAGTCAAAAAAATTTCATTCCAAAGTCAATTCTTTTGAAATTTCACCATAAAGTCCCTAATATGGGCCTACGGGGCCCAATACATGCTTGGAAGTGGTTCGGAACTAAACTAGCAACTTTGGAATTTTTTCCTTGAAGATAGGGGCACACGCCCGTGTGGCCTAGGACATGGCCATGTGGTCAACCTGTGTAGAATTTTGGCTTGCAATTTCTTAAGTATCAGAGGGGCACACGGCCTAGCCATACGCTCATGCTTCAATCCCGTGTCCTTCACACAACCAAGACACACGATCGTGTCTTTGGCCCGTGTACTATCCTGACTTCATATTTAAGGATGCAAGGGACACACGGTCATATCACATGCCCGTGGGCTTACCGTGTGTCCCTTGATGTAGATCCGATCCTCCGTTTGTATATAAGTCAATCTACAAAACAAATAACATACACAAGTAAGCTTATGAAAGCTTAGTAAGGTCATAGGAATAAAATATAAATCTTACCGGACATAGTACACAAACATATATCTTTTAAATTAACTAATTCATCCTGTAAATCACAAATTCATTAATAAGCTCATTTTAATAATTTCCATGTTGCTATTCACAAATTTAACTCTTTTGGGCCCGATTCTCATTCACTTCCATTGTCAAATTAGGGAACAATAATGGGATTAAGTGCTTCACAATTACATTACCATGGTAAAACCATGGACTTGCACATAGTCACATATCGCACACCGAAGCCATAGCCCTGCCATAGTCTTACCGGATCACATATAATACTGATGCCATACCCCAGATATGGTCTTATACAGAATCACATTATCACATCACAACGACGCCATAGCCCAGCTATGGTCTTATACGGGCGCACATATCATATTTTTCCGTCAATTTATCATGGCCATAAAATGAAAGCACTTAAAACCATTGTTCCAACTAATTTGTACTTTTAGTTAAACATTATTTAGTAATTAATACAATTTGATAGTATTCATCTATAATAAGATACCTTAGAAATCATAAAATTTTCATAATAAAACATTGAACTTTGCCATATGAACTTACCTAGGCTAATTTGCAAAAGTCGTAGAAATTCAGGAACTATTCTTGCAATTTCTCCTTTCCACGATTCACTTCGTTTTCTTGATCTATAATTATAAAATCATTCCTTCATTAGCATCTATTTCAATTCTATTCTACTTCACAATTTATGCCCTTTAATTTTTAAATTACACTATTACCCTAAACTTTTCAATTTTTACAATTTAGTCCCTACTCAATTTATTCATCGATTGAGCTAATTCCTCTCAAATAACACTTTATCAAGACATTATAAACTACTTCAACGCCTTAACACTCAAAATTTCATCACAAAACCCTAATTCCAACAACTTTCACAATTAAATCCTAAAAATTGATTTCTATAAAAATCTCTTCATAAAATCATCATATAATAAAATTAAAACCTCAATTCCATGATAAATCATCATAAACTTTTAGCACTTATTCATGGAAACTTTCAAAATTATCTATGAAATCAAAAACTAATGAATTAAACAAGTGGACCTAGTTGTAAAAGTCTAAAAAACACAAAAATTACAAGAAATAATCAAGAATTGAGCTTACATGTAATAAAAATATGAGAGACCAGCTTAAAAGAACCCTCCAATGGTGTTTTTTGCTGGAGAGGATGAAGAAAAATGAAGAAAACTCTAGATATTCTAATTTAATCAAATTTTTAACTATTAAATTTTAACTAAATTACCAATTTACCCTCAGTTCACACCTAATTTCAAATTTTTCTTCTTCTATGCCGCCTCATGCATTTATTTTAGGCATATATATGGCTCAAATCCTTCTTATTTATTACTTATGCTATTTCATCATTTCCCACAGTTTTACAACTTATTCAATTTAGTCCTTTTTACCCAATTGACTACCGAAACCTTAAAATTTCTTGACGAAACTTTAATACTAACTTACTAACACTCCATAAATATTTATAAAAACATTTATGGCTTGATTTAATATTCTGAGGTCTCGATACCTTGTTTTCACTTCCAAATTATTTAGTATTTATTATAAAATACTATTCACTATTTCAATCATTTTCCTAACTTCACATCTAACTTATTTTCATTAAATTAGTAATATTTTCTACTCATTTTTTGGATTTAGTGATCTCAAATCACTATTCTGACATCACTAAAATTTGGGCCGTTATAGAGCTGAATTTTGGCTTGATAATACTATCCGTGTACTAGATGAGCTATCTTGTACTCCAGATGAATGTTTCAAATGTGCCATATCTTTACTCCGAGACACCGTATATCACTGGTGGAATACACTAGTATCGGTGGTTTTAAAAGAACGAGTGGCCTGGGACTTCTTTCAGACTGAGTTCCGTAAGAAATACGTCAGCCAGAGATTTATCGACCAGAAACGCAAAGAATTTCTGGAGTTGAAACAGGTTCGGATGACCGTGACAGAGTATGAGCGAAAATTTGTGAGACTCAATCGATATGGCTGCGAGTGTGTTTCGATCGAAGCTATCATGTGTAAAAAAATTCGAAGATGGTTTGAATGAAGACATTAAACTACTTGTTAGCATACTTGAGATAAAAGAGTTCGTAGTACTATTTGAGCGAGCCTGTAAAGCCAAAGAGGTCAGGAAAGAGAAAAGAAAAGCTGACTTTGAAGTTAAGGACTTGCGTAAGAGATCATCGAGTAAGTCATTTCAGTTGGCACCAAAGAAGTTCCAAGATGATTTTAGTTGTTCTAAGGCTACTTCGGGTTATTCACGATGGGATCGGGATAGACCACCTGTGAGCTCGAGAGCTACCTCAGTAGCTAGTGTGGGTAATGTCAAATCAAATCAACCTGAGTGTAAACATTGTGGTAAACGACATCCCAGCAGTTGTAGATTGCATGATCAAGCCTGTTTTAAGTGTGGATCGATGGATTATTATATTCGTGAATGCCCTGAGTTAGCTGAACAAAATCCAATACAAAATAAGAGATCGGGTAACACTGCAGCTCGAGGTAGACCACCCAGAAATACGGGTAATGTGAGTAGCAATCAATGAGGGACTAAAGATACAGCAGTTAGGTTCGAGGCTCGTGCACTTGCCAGAGCCTCTGCTATCCGCGCACGCGAGGAGGCCTCATCCCCAGATGTTATTACTGGTACATTCACTCTCTATGATACTAATGTAATTGCATTGATTGATCCTGGTTTAACTCATTCTTATGTGTGTAAGACTTTAATATTCAATTTGACTTTGCCTGTTGAGTCTACTGAGTTTGTGATTAAAGTATCAAACCCCTTGGGGTGGTGTGTTCTGTTGACAAAGTATGTAAAAATTGTCCTTTGATGATTCAAGATTTGTGTTTTCCAGCTAATTTGATGTTGTTTCCATTTGATGAGTTCGACATAATTCTCGATATGTACTGGTTTACTTTGCATGATGCGGTTGTAAACTACAAAAGAAAGACTATTGATTTACGGTGCTAGAATGATGAGATTATTCAGATTGAATCTAATGATCTGAGTGGTTTAACGGTAGTGATTTCTTCGATGTTAGCTCAGAAATATGTAAGAAAAGGTTGCGAAGCTTATTTTGCTTATGTGCTTGACAGTAAAGTAACCAAAAGAAAGATTGAATCAGTACCTGTTGTGTGCGAGTATCCAAATTTGTTTCCTGAAGAATTATTGGGTTCGCCACCTATTTGAGAGGTAGAGTTTGGTATTGAATTAGTACCAGGGATGACTCCTATATCGATAGCTCCGTACAGAATGACACTTACTGAATTAAAAGAATTGAAAGCTTAGTTGCAAAAGTTGACAGATAGAGGTTTTGCGCGACCGAGTTTCTCCCCCTAGGGTGCACCTGTTTTATTTGTGAAAAAGAAAGACGGAACTATGAGGATGTGTATTGATTATCGATAGCTCAACAAGGTGGCTATAAAGAATAAGTATCCGTTGCAACGGATTGATGATCTGTTTGATCAACTGAAAGGGGCTATAGTGTTTTCGAGATAGATTTGAGATCAGGCTACTATCAGTTGCGAGTTAAAGACTCTGAAAATCCAAAGACTGCTTTTCGAACGAGGTACGGATATTATGAGTTTTTGGTTATGCCTTTCGGACTTACTAATGCACCCACTGTTTTCATGGATTTGATGAATCAGATCTTTAGATAGTATCTAGATCAGTTTGTGGTTGTGTTCGTAGATGACATTTTGATCTACTCCTGTGATGAAACTGAGCATGCCGAACATCTGAGACTTGTGTTATAGACTCTGCGAGATAAATAGTTGTATGCAAAGTTCAGTAAATATGAGTTCTGGTTAAGCGAAGTTAGTTTTCTGGGCCATGTTGTATCAGCATGGGGTATTCGAGTTGATCCGAATAAAATTTTAGCTATACTTGATTGGAAACCTCCAAGAAATGTTTCTGAAGTTTGAAGTTTTCTGGGACTTGCCGGTTACTACAGACGATTCGTAAAAGGTTTGTCTATGATTGCAACCCTGATGATGAAACTACTACAGAAAGATGTTAAGTTTGAGTGGTCAGAATAGTGCCAGAAAAGTTTTGATGACTTTTGACTGAAGCTCTAGTGCTAGTTCAGCCAGAATCGGGTAAAGAGTTTGTTATTTATAGTGATGCATTTTTATATGGTTTGGGCTATGTTTTAATACAGGAAGGAAAAGTTATAGCTTATGCTTCGAGACAGTTAAGGCCACATGAAAAGAACTATCCGACACATGACCTAGAATTGGCAACTATTGTGTTTGCATTGAAGATATGGTGTCACTATTTATTTGGTGAAAATGTCATGTTTATTCTGATCATAAAACCCTAAAGTACTTGATGACTCAGAAAGATCTAAATTTGAGACAACACCGATGGTTAGAATTGCTAAAAGACTACGAACTTGTGAATGACTGTCACATGGGAAAAGGTAATGTTGTTGCTAATGCTCTAAGCCGAAAATCATTGTTTTCTTTGCGTGCAATGAATATGCATATGGCTATGTCTGATGATGGTTCGATAATAGCTGAATTAAAAGCAAGACCGCTATTTTTTCAACAAATTTGTGATGCTCATTAAGTTGATGATGATTTGATAGCAAAACGAGCTTAATGTGATTCAGATGTTGATTCAGAGTTCAGAGTTGATGCTGAGGGTTGTTTGAGGTTTAAAAACTGAATATGTGTTTCGAGAAATTCAGAGTTAATTCATATGATTTTGAGCGAAGCTCATAGCAGTCGGTTATCTATTCATATGAAACGAGGCATTTCTGACTTTGTTTCGAAATGTTTAGTCTATTAGCAAGTAAAAGCTGAACATTAGGTACCTTCTGGATTGCTTCAACCGATCATGATACCTGAGTGGAAATGGGACAGAGTCACGATGGATTTTGTATCTGGTTTACCGTTGACACTGAACAAGAAAGATGCAATCTGGGGTATTCTGGACAGATTGACTAAATCAGCTCACTTTATTCCGGTTCATATAGATTATTCGCTTAATAAGCTGGTTGAGTTATATGTTTCTCAAATTTTGAGATTACACGGTGTGCCTATTTCTATTGTCTCGGATAGAGATCCGAGGTTTACATCGCAATTTTGGAAGAAATTGCAAGATACACTAGGTACGAAATTACATTTTAGCATAGCTTTCCATCCGCAAACAGATGGTCAGTCCGAACGAATCATTTAGATACTCTAGGATATGTTGATATGTTACATTCTTGAGTTCGAAGGTACGTGGGAACGATACTTACCTTTGATTGAATTTGTGTATAATAATAACTTTCAATCGATATCAAAATGGCACCTTACGAGGCTTTGTGCGGTAGTAAATATCGTACACCATTATATTGGATCGAGCTCAGTGAAAACAAGATACACGGGGTCAATTTAATCAGAGAGACTAAATAGAAAGTGAAAGTAATCCATGAAAGTTTAAAAACAACATCGGATTGTCAAAAATCGTATGCAGACTTGAAACGAAAAGATATAGAGTTTCTTATCGAGACAAAGTATTTTTGAAAGTTTCATCGTGGAAGAAAATACTCAGATTCGGTTGTAAAGGCAAATTGAGTCCGAGATTTATTGGACCGTATGAGATTATAGAGCGTATTGGGCCAGCTGTTTATAGGTTGCTGTTGCCACCTGAGCTAGGAAAGATCCACAATGTATTCCATGTTTCGATGCTTCGTAGATATCGATGGATCCCTCACATGTGATGTAACACCCGAACCTGTAACCGTCATCGAAAGGGTTACAGGGTATTACCGAACAGTTCACAACTTAAAAGCCACCATAAGAACTCATTTAATAGAACTATAACCTTCTCTAACTCTTTTACATATAAAAGCATCTGTTCAAAAAACCACTTAATCAAATTTATCATTTGGATCAATTACACAAGTTTAGCCGAATGCAATTAGTGCTCAATACTAAGGTTCATTTCATCTATATTCAATCATTCTATACACATAATCGTTTCATAGATATATATATCAAAGTATAAAACATAATTCATCTTGCATAACTACACTACAAATAACATATATGCATAATACATTGCAACTAGTTTTAACTATTGCATTAATGCACCAACTAAATCTAAAGTAACGAGATACGCAACCAAAACCTATTCAATAACCATCTATCCAGCTAAATACATAAGAACATGTATAATTAGATTCTCGTTTTAAAAATAAGACATAGATTAAACATCCAACTCCAAAATTATAACATCCATAAAAGTGATCAAAACCTGAAATCGCATTTAACTAAATAGACAAGCCATATTCGCATGGCTTTTTACAAGTACTGGAACAAAATATAACATCTCAAAATGTTATTCAGCCTATACATGCCATAAGTTTAGCTTAAAACATAAAATACCAAATTAGTCGATAGTGTGACGAGATGCTGACGATTCCCGAGCTTTCAACTGATTTCAAGAATCTATAAAACAGAGAAACATAAAATTTAAAGTAAGCATTTCATATGCTTAGTAAGTCCTTAAGCTATGTTTTGTACTAAGTTTGAATAAATGATAGATATAAGAATTGAAATTGGATTATTAGAAATTGTTATGTCCTTGCCGAATGTGATTTCCATTCATTTACCCAATTCGTTCTTGCATCTAGAATCTTAGTTCAAAGTCCAACTCTATAATCAATATAATACCGAATAAACAACTCACATAATTTAAATAGGACAAATGTCATAAGTCTCATATCTCAATACTCAACTTAATTATCCTCAAAGCTATACTATTAACGAATATCTCTTATAACACATAACTTCATTTCATAGATTATGCATATACCTCAATTGGTCGAATATTTTTATAATTCATAACCATTTTCCATCAATGCAAAAGATAGCTTAACAAATCACTCCCTTATGTATCTGTAGTCAAATATTCAACTCCTAAATTTGTCAATACTTATGCTACGTCACCTTTTGCATACACATAAATAGCCAATCATTAAGAAGAAAGACTTTTGCATCACATATAGATTTTCACCTATACGAGCAAATATACGAATTCAAATAAACATCACATTTTTCATATCATCATGACTAAATGATCCATATCCAAAGTAACATCTTTTATAAACTACAATGTGACTGAACACATATAAAGCCATAGGGTCGAATTTTTACTTACTTAAATTCCTCATCAAATTGAATTTAATTCACCGGTATCAACCTGCTAGGTATAAACTTGAATCTCACACCTGCACAAGGCCTGCTAGACCAAAGTCTGATATATGTTCACCAGCAATATGCTTGCTAGGCATAAGCCCGAATACATTCCATAGTAGTAACTTATTAGGCCATTAGCCTAATTTATTTTTCACCGGCCATAGGCCTGCTAGGCACGAGCCTGTATAGCTCAAACATGTAATTCATACAACCACTTAGATATCACATTATATTACTCATTTGTTCATGCAAATTTTGATACTCTTACATACCCCAAAACATCAATGAACCACAACCAATATGTTTCCTTAATGTCTTATACATTCGGCTAACATAATTAACATAGACAGAAAGTTCAAAGATTTAAGCCACAATCAACAACTTATAAAACTATCATTTGAACAAATTATCCTTCAATCTTCATTCAGCATTTGCTTATATGACATCATATTTTTCGATTCAACAATTAAATTTATTTCTACTTATAATCAAGTTCATTTTGTGACTTAAGAACTTACCTCGATAATTTCGTACGATCGTTTTGGCTACTCAGCTAGCCTCGCTTTTCCCCGATCCAAGTTAGGCCTTTTTTGATCTTGAGCTTAATTTAAAGATAAATTGAACTCATTTAATCAATTTATCCATTTAACTTACTAAACAAATAAAATCATATAATTACGAAATTTTTACATTAACCCCTCTAAAACAAAATAATTCACAATTTAGACTTAAATCACAAAAGCAATTAAAATCACAACCTAAAAGACGTTCATCCACCACACATACTTTAAATTTCTAACTTCCAAAACAAAATCTAACAACATCCCTTCATGGCCGAATGAACATATAGCGATCAATTCAAAAATTAACACTTGGGCTTTAAATGTAACTTAACAACCAACTCAAAATCACAAAATTTAATGAAAACTAAGTTGAAAACTCACCCTAATTTGCTTTGGAAATGACCGAATATATGAAGCTTGTTTCTTTCTTCTTCTTTTTTTTCTTTGTTAATCACGGCTTGAAGATGAACATGCAAAGTGGCTTTCTGTTTTATTTTAATATAAATTCATTTATTTAACCATTAACTAATATGCCATATAAATATCAAATAATTTAATTGTTTTCAATAGCTAATGTCGTCCCACACTAAACTAAATGGCACAATTGCAACTTAACCACTCCCTAAAATTAAACATTCATAATTTGACCATTACACAATCAACCACAAAGTATTCGCTTTACACGATTAAGTCCTATTTATCGGATCGGATACTCAAACGATGAAATTTTAAAACGAAATTTTTCACACAACTAATTCACGCATTCAGAACACGAAAAATAATATTTAATTATTTTTCTTACTTGGATTCGTGGTCCCAAAACCACCATTCCAATTAGGGTCAAAATCAAGCTGTTACATATGATTAGTCTATCAAAGGTTGAGATTAAGTCCGATATGACACATGAGGAAGAACCAATTCGCATTCTGGCTCACGAGGTTAAAGAATTGCGAAATAAGAAAATTTCCTTAGTTAAGGTACTGTGGCATAAACACGGAGTTGAGGAAACAACTTGGGAGCTAGAAGATGCAATGAGAGAGCGTTATCCGAACCTATTCACCGATAAGATTTTCAGGGACAAAAATCCCTAAGGGGGGGGAGAGTTGTAACAGCTCGATTTGAACCCTAATCGGAACGGTGGTTTCGGGACCACGAATCCGGGTCAAAAAAATATTTTAAAATTATTTTCTGTGTTTATTATGTGTAAATTTATTTGTATGAAACTTTCGTGCTTTAATTTTGTCGTTTGAGTGTCTGATTAAATAACAGAACTTAATCGCGTAAAATGAAAATTTGGTGGTTATTTCTAAAAAGGGCCGAATTGATGATGTTTTTATTTCATGATGTATGTATGTTGTATATAACCCATATTTATAAGCTAAGGACAGTAGTAACCTTAATGAACATGATTTTATTATATGTCAAATGTTAAATATGTAAATTATGTAACAATATGTATATAATAAAACATATAATTAAAAATCAATGTTCATATTCTTGTTTTATGATCGAAATACATAAAGAAAGAAAAGAAAAACAAGCAAGGATATTCGACACTTTGGAAGTTCAATCAAGGTATGTAACTAGCTCGGTTTTTTATAATTTTTACGTTTTTGAGATCGTTACTAAGTTATCTACAAAACCCATGCTCGACTTCTTGGTATTGATGACTATTTTGAGTTATGCCATTGTTGAAAGCTTGTGATTTTTGTTGTTTGATGATGAAATATGAAAGATATGTTTTGGATTAACATGTTTTGTATTGGAGTTTCTGATGACTTTGATTAATTAGGACTAAATTGCAAAAATAATAATTTGAGGGACTAAAATGTGAAAAAAATGAAATATATGGACTTGTATGAACACTAGGACCATTCGGCCTAACATGTCTGTTGGGATTTTGCATGTTTTGTGTTTTGTGCAATTTGGACTAAATTGTAAAAAGTGTAAAAGTTAGGGGAAAATTGGTAAATTTCCCAATTATGTGTTTTTAGATGAATTTGATTGAATATTTGATTAAATAAGTTTAATTTATATTAATTTAGATCAAGAAAAGAGAAAATTAGATTTGGATAGGGGGAAAACTAAAGTCGTCGACTAGCCGTCCCGTTCCGTTTTTCATCGTCTGAGATAAGTTTATAAGCAAATAGACGTACTTAATTTTAATTAAATATGAATTATATATGCTGAATTGAAATATGTAAGCATATATATGTATTAGCCTAATCTGAATAAGCTTGGCAGAAATGTTTATGAATTCGTTTCGATCGAGTTACGACGTCAGAAAGCCCCGTATGAACCTTAGGAATAACTAGGATACATATGTCATGACATAGGATTTCGATATGTGATGTGCGAGTAAGACCATGGCATCGATATCTGTGTGCGAGTAAGACCACGTTTTATACGGTGGCATCGATATGTGACTCTAATTTATGTGTGCGAGTAATACCCTTTCTGGGATAGTGGCATCGATATGTGATTACATGTAAGACCACGTCTAGGACGTTGGCATTGTACGATATGTGTGGTTACCTGAGTGTCCTATCCAATTCCGAATGGTTCATCGAGTAATGATAAGTGTGATCGAATATGTAAATTGAGCTAAAATGATCAGGTATGAATTAGTTTATTTCCTACTTGAAATAAAGTAAGTAAGTTACTTGATATTTGTTGTAAGTCTTGTATGAAGTAAAGGAAAAATGTATGTGAACATGGTAAGTGCATTCGGCTTTGTGAATATATGATATGAAAATTATGGAATTGATTCTTAAATATGTGCATATATGACCATGTATATTCGGCCACATAAGTAGTATATGTACATGATGTTATATTATGATTATTGAGCTTGTGCATATGGGTGTATGTATATTTGGTTATATAATGACATTTTGGTTTTGAAAGTTGAATAATAATTTGTTATTCTAATTATATGAGCATTCAGCCAATGTAGCATTTGTGTATGAAAATGTATTATTTATGGAATTTGTAAGTTTGAGATTAATTGTGGTAATGATAATATAATTTGGTTTAGTTTATTTGAGTTGATTATATCATTGGGTTGTTGATTAATTGTGGTAATGATAATATAATTTGGTTTTGTTTATTTGAGTTATGTTAGCTTATTGTAAGTGTTCATGTTTGCCTCTGTTTTATAGATTTTGGAGTCGAGTTACGAGCTCGGGGATCATCATCAAAGTCTATCACACTATCAACCATCTTTAGTATTTTATAAGCTGAATTTTCGAGCCTATGGCATGTATAGGCTAGATTATACTTTTGAAATGTTGTACTTCGGTCTATATATAATTTGAGCCATGCGAAAATGGCTTAACTTTTATGGTTGAGTTCGGTTTTAGTTTAATTATGGTTTAAGTCCATCTTGGTTATTATGCTATGTGCCATGGATGATTAGAATTTGTGATATGTGTTTGTGTATTGAGGTTGGTTGATGATTTCGGATGTGGTAAGAATGAATTGGTTATGATGTATATTTGGTCTTGGTTTAAGCTCATATTGAGAGTGTATCCAAGATATATGATGTTTGTGAAGTTTGTTATGTGTTTCGATCATATGGTATATAATGGTTGTTAATTGAGATAAGATATATCATGTATTAGCTAGATAAAAATCAAGATATATGCGTAGGGTAAATTCAGTGTTCACTTACTGGCTATATTAATGATATGTATGATACTTGATTTGTTGTTATGACAAGTCGGACATATTGGGACTTAGATTTATATAAGGAGATTGGATTAATGGCTAAAGGATATGTGTGCTTTCGTATTTGATCATGATATGCTAGTTGAGCTCTTATATGTTTTTTTTCATGTATGTATATGCGCTTAAATTATGGTTGGAATGTATATATGTATGGCTATATAAATTCGTTAGTTATTTGTAAGCTTATGAATATGTACAAATGAATTATGTTAGCCGTATAGATAAAGAAATGAAATGGGTTCTATATATAACCTTTGGTAATGTTGGTTTTGCTTATGAATTTGGGTTATTAATTTGTACAGATATGACATGAATTATTTGAGTGTAATGATACTGATTAATTAAATAAGGTAACTTGTTTGATTCATAGTTATAATTCTGAATACCATAGTTAATAAATAACTATATGAGTTGATTGTTGGTAATTATGGTGCATGTACAATTTGTTGTTAAAGTGTACATAAACATTAGCTACAAAATTGTTTTGATTCTCAAATAATAAGTGAGTTGGTTGATATATTGTAACATCATGAAATGGGGCCTAGTCGGAATGGTGGTTTCGGAACCACAAATCCGATGTTAAAATAATTACTCTAAGATATGAAAATAAGCATGTGTTAAAGTTTCATGAAGAAATTCTAAGTATAAGGTGTCCAATTGGAAATTGCGGACCAAATTGAATAAATTGAAAAACTTGGGTTCTAGAAGCAATTTGCATGAAATTGCTATGAAGTATAAATTAGAAGGTCTCAAACAGCAATTTACCCAATTTTTAAGTTTTTGGACGAAAATGGGCATGCATAGAAAAATTTTGAAGTTTTGTTAGGAAGGGCATTTTGGTCATTTGGTAATAAACTTAATAAAAAGGGAAAAAGAAAGCCAAAATCAGCCATCTTCTTCCCAATAGCCGCAGAAATTCCTAAAGCTCCATAAGCTAGGGTTTTCAACATTTCAAGCTCAATAGTAAGTGCTCCCTAGCCCCGTTTTTAATGTTCTTTGTAATTTTGAGATCCTTGTAACATGCTCTACCCATTTCTACCCAATCTCAAGCTAGGGTTCATGTTTGAAAATTTACCCATCTATAAGATGCTTGTGTTTTAATGATTTATGGAGGAATATGAGAGTTTAAAGGATGGTAAACAACTTTTACTAGGTAGATTTTCATGGAAATGGGCTAAAGGACCATTTTGTAAAAAGGATAAAATGTGGTAGAAATGTGAAATAAAGGAAAATATGGGCTGGTATGAGCTTAGGATACATTCGGCTAGGCATAGGTAACCAAGGAATTTCATGCATTCCATTATATGAGCCTAGGGACTAATTTATAAAAATGTGAAATGTTGGGGGCAAAATGGTCATTTTGCCTGGGGGTAAAATTTAGGTCCGAAATGAATAGTATGGGCGAGACCCCCCGGCCTCGATTCTTTTACATAGTCTGGGGGCGGTCGCGTGAGCAATGGGCATATGGCGCCCTCGCTGGCGCCATTCCGGACCTAGCAGCAGACGCAGGCGGCGGGGGCTGGTCGAGACAGACCAGACTCTTCTTTGTTTGAGCTGCTCCCACGCATGCAGCACGGAAGATCTCGGTTGTCCTAGACTGGACAAGCACGTAGAGATCTTCGTGGGACCGAGGAGGAGTCTCAATCGATCTTTTCTAGGATTCCTTATCACGCCACGCACGGAGATCTTTCCATTGATAGATAAGAGAGGGCTCCCCTTTGAACAGACTCTTAAAGGTTAGGTTACTACCGCCTCTCTGAAGAGGTGTACCATCGCCCGGAGGTCATATAGATCGAAACCGATAGCAGTAGTGGAGAAAAGAAGGTGTAGTCGGAATGTCTTGGCAAGAATAGGTTTTGCAAGAATCCACTGTTTAGCGGGATAAACCCTGTAGGACTTCTTCCTTTCCTCTTGTCGGAAGAAGTAGGAATCTATCTAGACTTTAATGACAAGAATCGGAGGAAAGATGCATAGTTTTGAATAAATAGGAATAGAACAAGCAACGAATTTTTTCTTTCATATGTAGATTGTCACTTCCCCTCATTAAGCTAGCTAGCGGTAGCGCAAGTGTCAGAAAGGAAAAAATGGATGAATGCATTCCGAGATCGAATTAGTGATCCACCCCGTACATCTGATAACATTGTATACAAGGAATGTGACCTATCTGATAGAGAGACTTCTTCGGTAGCTTAGTCAGAAAGAGACCAAACACA
>NC_069081.1:28109939-28119939 GCF_025698485.1 Gossypium arboreum
AGCTAAGGTGAAAATGATACGACTAATAACCATTAATCGCCTTCGGATGTTTACGCTTACTGGTCGTTCCTAAAGAGCTAAGACTTAACTTAAAGCAGCTATTAATACAGCTCTTTAACCTCCTAGCTTGGAGAGAGAAATTATTTTATCGCGCTCCACATCTCGTGGTATTTTTGTTCCCAGCCTGGACTTGAGTTCATCAGTTCATCGAGGAAAGGATAATTTACTACGAGAGTGCAGAGATTTGCTACTCAATAGGTATCGGGGTACATAAAGAGTACATTGACACATATTGCTTGGTCGCTTGACGAATGGCTTTCTACGACGTTAGTGAGAGCAGAGTCCAAACCAAAACCAATTAAGCCATTCTAATTAGAGTATGATAATGAATTCATTGGTGGCAAAGCTCTAAGCCTGCAGACGGATATCCGTCGGGACCCGAGGATACCAGCGATGATGAGGTTCCCATGATGATGACATGCAACGTTATATCCGTCAGAACAGACTGAACATCTAAAGAGCTCATCATTGAGCTAGACCGGAAAGATGAACGCCGAGCTAAGGTCGCAATAGCCCGAGACTTTAAGGGGGGCGGAGAATGAGGTAAAGGTCTCTGTCGATACGGCCGTGGACCCGTAAATAGGCCGGCATTCAAAGCAGGAGAAAGGCGGGTTCGATTACAAGTTTTAGATGGGCCGGATGCGCAGCATGCTCAGGCCCTTGCTAATTACCAGCCACCGTACACAGAATGGGTTGATAGTAAATGGTATCCGGACAGCTATACCATCCCCAACTTCTGCATGTATGCCGGAAAGGGGTGCCCCTTTAGCATCTGATATATTTTACGGCCCGTTGTGGAAACTCGGCGACCAATCAAGCCTTGCTTCTAAAGCAGTCTCCTCTGTCTCTGAAAGGAAATGCGCTTTTTTGGTATATTGCAATTCCTCCCCGCTCCGTGGCCGATTGGGACACGATGTCTACGACATTCTGCTGGGCGTACTACCGCACTACCGGGATCCGACGCCGCTTCTTGTCTTGGGAAAGATGCCTCGAAATTTCAAGGCCAAGCGCGAAGAAACTCGTTCCATGGTAGGACCGGTGGATGAAGCCATCGCTATACTCCTAGACTCAAAGCCTAACGGAGACCAGCGCCCTATAAGCCCGCCATATGCTTGGGAGGTAGACGAAAACCCCTTTCCGATAGGGTACCCGTTACCCAGCTTAAAAATCGTTAGAGGCTTCGGCTTTTGTCAATGCCTGTCCATTTCCTGTTGTGGGCTGGGTTGTCAGGAAGTGAGCCCGAGAGGGGCGTCCAGACGCGGGTCGAGTATGAATGCTTCCTTTATCCAAACAAGCTGTACTATTCCTTTTCCACCGACCTTGGCTATTTGAGCTGCGGGTAACTAAGGCTCTACCCTTTCTGCCTTTCCTGATTACCTGATTGTTTTCCTGCTTCGCGAAAGTCTTTTTGAATTATAATGCCACTAATCCAATGCCGCTAATCCAATAGTTTAGATATCCATGCACAGAGAAGCTGCTAGTCTTTTCGACTATGCCTTCCTTTCTAATTTTCCTTCTTACAGGGCACGAACGGGAGCCTTTCTTTCCTAAGAAGGAATGTGGCGAAGAACCTGAAAGTCTTTCTTCTTTTAATGCCCACAGATCCGCTGGAGGAAGGAAGCCAGGGAGACTTAGCATCCGATTATCGCAATATACTCTTTCTGGGAAATGTGCATGAAGAGTAATTCCATGTAGGCAGCTTATAGCCTTCTTTCCTTGTTTTGTTGCACTCATTCACTCCGCAATTCCCTAAAGAAAGGGCAAGATAGAGTCAAAAGGCAGAAGAAGAAGGGCTTTTCTTTGCTCTTCTTTCCAGGATTCCTTCTCATCGAGAGATGCGGCATTACCGCTGTAGTCTCTATGCCTTTTTGCCTATCTTACTCTTTCTCGAGGGACAGATGCCGATTATCCTACAATGCTTTTTTTAACATCTGAAAAAGCTTTTCTTCACAGGTCGAGAGAAGCCCAAGAATTCCTATCTAAGGCTCGGAACCAACCTCAGCAGTTAGGTGTTCGCAGATGAGTTTACGATCCTACCCAGCCTTTCTTCTTGCGACTAGTTGAGTTGACCTTTCTGTCTGGAGCGCGAGTGTAGCGAAGGACCCTTCTTGAGGCGTTAAGAGGAAATTTGAGTTTCTAGTTCTAGTAGTTGCACTATTAGTAGTTAGCTAGCGAAGCGCAATCGCAGAAAAAAAAACGTAGTGCGTAGTGGAAAGCGAATAGTTCTTATAGTTGTTCCAAGCGTGGGACTGCGAGAGGGAGGGTATGATGGAGTGCCTGGAAATGAAGAGAAGAAGAAAGGAAGGGTTTTGAGGGTCATTATTGAAACTCATACCTTCCACCTTATGGACATCCTTAGTGTCCCCAGCTGGACTGATCAAATGACAAGACCTTAGTTTAATCAGGAATGGAATATTAAAAAGAAAAGAATTGAGTGGACTGACTTCCCCCACGGAGCGAGCGGTAAGATTTTGAGTAGAAAGATAGGGCTTGGCTCGATGGGAATGCATGCACTGAATGGAATGACTGAGCGCAAGGAGAGAATGAAGTGTATTGAAAGACCGAAGACAAACCGATGAAACTGACCCCTGGGACCGCAGGAAAGTACTTGCTTGACTTAATTGCTTGCATGGGGGAGAGATCCTTACATGTCAAGAAAAAGATCAAGTCCTCTTTTCTCCCAACTAAAATTAGTAGAGATCGAGATGGGGAGACAACATAATAATAATAATGCGAATTGAATATCGATTCTATGAATCGATAGGTCTCAGATCGAAAGTTTTAATTATTTAATTAAATAAGTCATGTATTCAAATTTCCGGGAGTGGATTTATGAGAAGAAAATTATGGCATGAGAGGACCAATGAGACAGAACACTCTTGGATGCATTCCTTCGCTAGCAGGGCTTCGGCCCATCTCAATTGAAGAGTCTTCGGTCAGTAATCTCGTACTCTCGACCGGCTCGAACCACTACGTTATCCATGTTCCGGCTCATTCGTATGCTCATCCTATTCATGCCACCAGAACCTGTAATAAACCATCATTTAAAACCATCCTGTTAAAGGGAATCTTTGGATATCAGTAAGAAGGAATTGGCCGCATATATTCATTCTGGCGCATCCGACTCTTGCTGTCTTGACTTCTTGATAACTGTGTATTCAAATACCAATATCACACATACCCTGGAGACTGTTCCCACTCTTCTATACCAGCCTAAGCCTAGGTCAAGAGGGAAAGCTAGCCTCACTATACCGATCATGGCTTCTGCACCTAAGTACATCCCATCGACGTTTCCGTGGTAGAAAGTATAATAATAGCGGAGGTTTGTTTTTAAACACTGGTGGGACAAGAAGAGAGGCGGTTTCGAGTGCTCATGTGCCAATTTCGGGTGAGGGAATGCTAATGGATCCTCCGTAGTTGATCAACCTCTTTCAGAGCCTGTTACTCGTAAGTCACAATCATTCTATGACCATGGAAAAAAGGATTTCAATGCTGATTTAGGGCCGGCCAAACGAATGAGACTTGTTCACCGACGGAAAGAGAGAGAGTGCTAACCCGAAGCACCGTCCCCTACTATCCCAATTGAATTATCTCCTGCTACTGCTCGGAGGGGAAGAGAAGGACAAAGGAAGCTACAACTCATCTGCGAAAACCTTGCAAGTCAACTCTAGCAGCGTATCAGCTTCAAGTGGATAAAATATTGTTCAATTATACTGACTGTCGCATATCAGCTGTAGCATATGCATATGCGCAGTGAAGCACTTTTTCATTCCGTAAAGATAGCTTCTTTCGCTTCCAGCTGGCCTGGCAAGGAAGAAAGTATATAAATAGGAGTTTGTGCTCCAGTCGTCCATTCCGGAATGATATATGTTGGTGGGTTAGTAACCACATCACCATTAGCACACCATATTTGATATAGCATTTAGTAATTTAGTAATTGAGTACAGTAAGCAAGCGAGTGACTGGAACAGTAGATACAGTAGACTTGTTCCCTTGCCTCCCTCCTTCCCCCCTCGCCAAGCCTGAAGAAAGGAGCAACTTAGATACCTCTTTGTTAACTATATTCCTGGTTTGCAAAAAGGGACCTTGGGCCCAATCAATCTCTATACTCTTGATGCAATGGACTCCCCAAAGCCACTAAACCGCTCTCTTCCACCCGTAAACCTCGTTCTAGTGAGATTTTATCCCTTTTTTATTTAAACTGAAACTCAGTTGCCTATCTGATCCTTGGTCTAATTGGGCCTTTCTCTATAGCTCGAATCGAATAGCTGGGCTACCCCCTACCTTGGCTTGGTTGGTTATTAAAGACAGGGGCTCTCGGTAGCTCTAGGCGTCAAGCATCACAACGAGACTCTCGCTAATATAGAGAGGCAGCGAAGGCCGAAGGGGCGTGGCGGAGAGAGGTTTTCAGACCGAAAGGTATAGGATGGCATGGCGTATAGGCTCAGTATATAGTCAATGGGTGCCGCAGGTAGTCGAGTTGATAACGAGAGGTATAGAGGGAATTCAGACTCAAAATCCGAGAAGCTTCAGACCAACCCTTGAACCTAACCCTCGGGGCGTAGCCTCACGAAGAGACTCTCCTTATCAGGAGAGGTTGGACGATAGTTCAGTTAAGGAGAGAGGGACGGGAGATCAATTGAGTTGTTACGCTCCCAGCTATTGGACTTTTTTCACACAAAGCCAATCTAAGTTCAAATTCCCTTTATCCGGATCGATTAATTGAAACTGTTAAGGAGAAGGCTTGGTCACTGAACTGACTGACTTGCTTGACTTCGTTCGTCCACCCTCTAGCTCCAAGACTTGTATTCCACTTGCACCTCTTAGTCTAGCTACTGGCTTCCCTTTCCGCTTTGAGCTTATACTTCCTGTCTATTAGAAAAGAAAAGAATCTTTCTCTTCAAAATGAATTAGATCGGCCCGTGGAATGGTTGAGTCGTATCCTATGAGCCAACTTTGTGCCTTAACTGGTTAATTGATCCCCCCCTGCCCGGACTTTCTAAAGAGATCTTCCACCCTGTCGTACGAGCTCAATTAGATTGATCCTACCTTGCCCTTGGTATTTTCGTGCCTAAACGCCTTTCTCATCCCTTTCTTTAAGTAAAGTACCGGCTTGGTTCCACCTCTCTGCTTAAGGCTTCGTAGACGTAGCTCCGTAGGTCTCACATGGCTCATTGCTTTGACTTGAATCGAGATTGGGTTTGTATCAAGCCGACTCTACTAGAATACCAGGGGGAGAATCGCACTCTTCTAAATTCATTACAAAGATCTTGAGATTGGTCTCACATCCTTACTTGTTTAATACTTGTCTTTGTCGAGATTGGCTTGGTGTTAAAGTACCTGACTGAGTACAAGATCGAAAAGAAAGCTTTTCAGTGCAAAAGGACCAACGAGGATTCAGGAGGATAAGGATAAGGGGAAGAAGCGGGGTAGTCGCTCTAAAGGGAGAAGGAACAGAGACAGTGAGGAATTAGTTGGTATTGAGAGGCCTAGCACGAGATTACTTCTTCCTGCACTCAAAAGGAAAGCCCAAGTACAAGACATACCGGGAGTACAAGCGCTTGACCATAGGAAGAAGGAAGAGGACGCTGCTCTGACATAAGCGATTGGAAGATCTGATCTTTCTTTGAAGACCGGTCCGATTGATACAAAAAAGAAGTAGAGGTTATGAAAGAAATCATTGTCTTGTCAGCTTCATATTCTTATTTATTTTATTTTAATAAGATGATTGGGCCCTACAGTGGTATAACCGGTGAACCTCTCTCCTAGGTACCACTCGCGTATACCCGGTCCAGAAAACAAATCTCGTCCCCGCCACCCTCAGCGTTTACCGTGGGCACGATAATGTTCTCTTAACTAATTCTTAAAGTAGTGGGAAATCCTAAAACAAAGAAGGTTCTCTTTTTTCAGTTCAGTATTTGACTAGATAGGAGGCTCTATTAAGCCTGACTCCGATAGCCGCTGCTTCAGCCAGGTCAGATTTCCGGAAAGGAAAGTTTTTGAAGAGAGCTTGCCCTGGAAAGAGTGAAAGCCTGCCTTACAGATTCCATGAAATCCCCGACCTTTGTTGATGGGGAATTCCTTGAGACAGAGAGTATCTATTCTATAGACTTGTCATGGGCGGCCCCAAGAGAAAGTCTCTTTAGAGACATATGTACTGTACATCTGTTCAAAGAATGCCTTAGGGTAGGGAAAGAGTCTTTGATTGTATGTCTTCTCTTTCATGCATGCCTGTCAAATAAAGAGAGAGACATCAGTCCCAAGAGTCTTACCTTTCAGCAGTTAAAGCAAGCATGAGACTGTCTTTATGTGCCTTTCAGTGAAGCTTAAGCTGTCTTGTCTTTATGTGCATTCCTTTTATTTAAGACAGCCTGCCAGCCAGGGAAAGGATCTCAAGTCCGAGTGGAAGGCTATCCCACAATCCTTCATGAAACCCTCTTTAAAGCCTATATCACGTCGTTTAAGGCACAGTAACCGTCTTCCATGTTAGATTGTTGGACCTTGTTACCATGCCGAAAAAGACGTTATAGCGACCATCCTGGGCCTTCCACGATTGTTGACCTGTCTCGGACCGGGGAAGACGTTCTTCAAGACATTGAAGACAGTAAAAGGGAATCTGCTATCTGATTGCCTTGTAGGCCCCATCCCCATAAAAGTATTAGCCAGTGCTTCTTTCCGCCGATTAGATCTATGGAATCCAACCTTAAAGGTAAACTCCACTCTATGAATCCTATAAGAAGAGAGGTTGCCCGGGACAGGGAGAACCTTTCCGGCAATACAGATTCCATATCCAAAATGCTCGGAAGGAACCTTCGATATCCAATCCCACGTGGAACCTGCGCTAAGAGCGGTTTTCGAGACAAAAACTGATCATTCTGTGGATCCGAGATAGAACTCCGGTACTGCAACTCCTTCCCTTGATAGCCTTGAGTTGTTGGTTACACCGCACCGGAAAAGCACTCTCTGGGAAATCCGGATCTTTCTCAGCAGGGACAGTACCAAGGATATCAGGGTTAGATAGCTTTTTTTTTCTCTGGCAGTATAAAATAAAATCTTTCCAATCAATCGGGAAAGCCTATACCCGAAAGAGGGAAACCTTCTGTTTGCTTGCCATTGCAATATCGGAAACCGCAGGAAAGAAAGCCCCGGCCTGGTATTTTGACCGGCTGAAGCAGCGGCAGAAGCTGAACCCGAACCAAACCCTAAGCAAAGAAGGGATGTGCCTTAGTTCAGTCTCGAGGACGGGATAATAGGGGCGTAGCACCGAATATGTCGGAGTAGTCCCACCCAGTAGATGGACAAGCCAGTAGTACCAATCAAGGAAGCCTTTCACTGTAGAGCTTTCTTTCCTGATGGGGACTAAGAAAAGGAGACGCATATAGCTAAACAGCTGCAGCAGAAAGAACGAAAAGCCAAAAGTCAAGGTGCATAGCGGTCTTTTCAAGAATAGGGGAGTACAGAATAAGGGGTTTGCAAGACAAAAGATAATCCGCTGGAACTACGGACAAGGATATTTTACTCAATTCCCCTCTTACTATTTTAAAAAGCGGAATCAAATTCAATTCCACCAGTGTGTATGTAAGACAACCTTAATTCTATATGTTCAACACTTTGGGCAAGCCAGAGCAAGACTTCTCTGTGGGAATACCCGGCTATCTCCTACTTTTAATAGATAAAATCCCTGGAATTCTTTGATGCCGGGGATTATGTCTAAAAAACTTCGTATTGCGATCTCCGCTGACGATCGTTCTTTTTTTTTTCATAAGATCTATTCTTGGGCTAGAGCGTTAATATAGCTTTTCTCTTTTTTTTATATGGGATAGGGCTTTGGAGAACTCCTAGAATGGAATTCCCCTTATGTTATATCCTAACTAGTACCAGTCTAACTAAGAGTCATCTGCTAGGCCAGCTTCCTGTGAGTAAGCCAGTGCTAAAGAAGAGGACTAAGGAAAAGAAAAAAATTCATTGGGATAGATGCAGCGCCAATTAATTTCCGCCAATTGTAGCGGTGAGTGCTAAGTACTTAGATTAATAGTTTGCAGGATTTCTAGAATAGGAATAGGCTTTTTCTTTAGAGTAAGACTCTTTGCTTTGCTTGCTTCTTTCGGCCAGCTCAGCGGATGCGTGGCCGTATTCGACACCTCTTTCTCTTACGGCTAGTGCGCTATTTGAGATAGTTGAAAAGGGGTGTAGCGATAGAAAGTTTTGAATCAATAATTCCTCAAAAGTCATTGCTAGTACGTTTAATACAGTTACTGCTATACCTTAGGCCTCAATTAGCAGTCGTAAGGCCGACATGTCTTCATCCCGAAATAAGTAGATGCGGAATCTCGTCTGTTTGAAAGGTAACTCGAATTAGCAGTCGGACTGTGAACCATTGTCACTCGTTAGGCCTCCCAATATAATTGATTTGAAGGAGCTCCAGCCACTCTACTTCCACCGTCGTGTAGCCCTGCGGATAATTCGAATACCGGAACATCCTTCCATCCCTCATTCAATCTGATCTACCGGCTCTAAGACCGAAAAAATGGAAGGAATCAGATCAATCTTAGGGCTTTCAGCGCCTCGAAGACTCAATAGCAATTCCATCTCGTCTTTCCGGATCAATAGCCCCCAATCCCCATCTTTTCAAAACATGTCTTTTACGGGTGGGTCGAAACATCTCCATCCTTTTCGTTCGGTGTCATATCCTACGAATATGCGCCGAAGAACCTTCGTCCTCTTTGTTCCTTCGACATCTTGTACCCCGAAGCATTGAAATAGCACAGTAAGCGGACCACCTACAGGGAAATCCTTATACCACTATCAAGCCATGCCGGGCAATGAGGCTGATGCTACTACCGATACAGAGAAAGACAAGGACTTGATTTCTATCGATGTGAAATCCATTCTATTTTTCTGATGCGCATGTCGTCCGATCAGTCTACTCTGCTTTAGTATGCGCTAGGGAAGAGAGGGATGATTCTTCTCATCGAGTCTCCCAACAATGGACTCACTATCTCAATCAAGCTCTTTTATTGCATTCGAAGTATTTATTACCTAGTCCTCTTATCTGTTAACAGGCTGGCCTTATTTTCATCGATCAGTCGGCGCCGGCATCTCAATGGTGAGCAATTCTATCCTAAATGGTGTAGCTTCTTTCCCTCTTTGCTTATGTTGTGCCTGTGCCGATGCCTATAGTTAAAAAGAAAGGAAAGACTCAAATACGCCAACTCATTAAATATAGTAAAACTTAACATACGAGAGGCTCCTCAAGAGAAGGGAAGGTGACGTACTCCCTAATCGTAGAGCTATAAAAGTATCCTGCCTGTAGCTTGTGGCTTTGTTAGTTGGCTTAATAGCTTGCTTGGTCCGATTGTTCATGTTGCTGGTCCCGCTGCCCTTACCTACTCAAATCCCGAAACGAAAAGAGTAGTTCCCGTTCCCTATTTGTCCCGGTCCTTGTTCTTGGTCTCTGTGAAAGATCCAGTCGATGGGAAAGAATCCATGTTCAAGTCTTATTACCGAGTGCGAGCTGCTTTCTGTGGAAGATTCAATTACGGGAAGGAAATAGAGGTCACAAGGTAAGGGACCGCTTTCCTTGTTCAAGCCGGTATTTATATTAAATAAGTAAGTAGTAAGTAAGTGAAGTGGTGAATTGGCCATTGGAAAGGAGGAATAAAGCTTATTTCAATACGTATTACTTGTTTTAGGCACTGTTATAATTATTTATCGTGCATACAATATCCTTTCATGATTCAAGATGTAAGGAAAAGGACTTTCAACTAAGGTAAATCCAATGTCAGCTGAAAGATGAAAGAGAGGATTTCCTTATCGCATTGGAATGCCTTAAGAAGATTGTTCTTTCGGTAGCTGGGGTTCGTGGTCGTGGAAGAATTGGGTTCGATTCCAATACACCCAATGTGGCGAAAAAGAGTTTTTCAAGGAGATATGAAATGGT